>NW_028319087.1:7500-165000 GCF_062004578.1 Staurois parvus
AAAGGGGCATGTTCAAAATAATAGCAGTGTGGAGTTCTATTAGTGAGGTCATTCATTCTTTGAAAAACAGGTGGCAATTATTGCCCTTATTTAAGGAAGGCAGCAAATGTTGTACATGCTGGTTACAGTGCATTTCTCTCTGAAATTCTGAGGAAAATGGGTCGTTCCAGACATTCTTCAGAAGAACAGCGTACCTTGAAAGTTGATTGGAGAGGGGAAAACATATAAAGAAGTGCAGAAAATGATAGGCTGCTCAGCTAAAATGATCGCAAATGCTTTAAATTGGCAACCAAAATCTAAAAGACTTGGAAGAAAGCGAAAAACTACCATTCAAAATGGATAGAATAGCCACAATGGCAAGGACTCAGCCAACAATCAGCTCCAGGAGAATCAAACAAGGTCTAAAGTTACCTGTGAGTACTGTTACAATTAGAAGACGCCTAAGTGAAGTAAAGCTATCTGCAAGAAGCCCCCGCAAAGTCCCACTGTTGAAAAAAAGACATTTTCTGAAGAGGTTACAATTTGCCAAAGAGCACATTGACTGGCCAAAGAGAAATTGCGCAACATTTTGTGGACTGATGAAAGTAAGATTGTTCTTTTTGGGTCTAGTGGCCGGAGACAGTTTGTCAGACGACCCCCAAACACTGAATTCAAGCCACAGTACACTGAAGACAGTGAAGCATGGTTGCGCAAGCATCATGATATGGGGATGTTCCTCATACTACGGTGTTGGGCCTATTTATCGCATACCAGGGATCATGGATCAGTTTGAATACATCACAATACTTGAAGAGGTCATGCTGCCTTATGCTGAAGAGGAAACGCCCTTGAAATAGGTGTTCCAACAAGACGACCCCAAGCACACCAGTAAACGTGCAACATCTTGGTTCCAGACCAACAAGATTGACGTTATGGAGTGGACAGCCCAATCCCCGGATCTTAATCCAATAGAAAACTTGTGGGGTGACATCAAAAATGCAGTTTCTGAGGCAAAACCAAGAAAGAGAGAAGAACAGTGGAATGTAGTCCAATCATCCTGGGCTGGAATACCTGTTCACAGGTGCCAGAAGTTGGTTGACTCCATGCAACACAGATGTACAGCTGTTCTCAGAAACCGTGCTTATATAACTAAATATTAAGTGTTTCAAAGGAAAGCAAAATCTTCAAACATTTTTCAGTTTATATAGTGAATGTTTGAGTTTGTAAAGAAGAATACAAACACTGCTATTTTTTTGAACAGTCTAATATTCACTTTTCTTCAATTTTTTTTTAGAGGAACAACAAATTTATATATTTTTCTTGATGCTTTGATTTGGAATAGAATGTGTAGTGTTCCCAATGCATTTGTGTGTATGGAAATAAAAGCTATTAGAATGTTTTTGAGCTTTAGTCACTTTTTTCAACACACTGCTATTTTGAACACAACTGTAATGTACACAACTGTACACACAAATATACACACATACAGGTGAAACTCGAAAAAATAGAATATCGTGCAAAAGTTAATTTATTTCAGTAATGCAACGTAAAAGGTGAAACTAATATATGAGATAGACTCATTACCCGCAAAGCAAGATCGTTCAAGCCGTGATTTGTCATAATTGTGATTATGACTTACAGCTCATGAAAACTCCAAATCCACAATCTCAGAAAATATGAATGTTACATGCAATCAATAAAACAAGGATCGTACATAGAATAATATCGGACCTCTGAAAAGTATAAGCATGGATATGTACTCAATACTTGGTTTGGGCCCCTTTTGCAGCAATTACTGCCTCAATGCGGCGTGGCATGGAAGCTATCAGCCTGTGGCACTGCTGAGGTGTTATGGAAGACCAGGATGCTTCAAAAGTGGCCTTCAGCTCTTCTGCATTGTTCGGTCTTATGTCTCTCATCTTTCTCTTGGCAATGCCCCATAGATTTTCTATGGGGTTCAGGTCAGGCAAGTTTGCTGGCCAATCAAGCACAGTAATCCCACTGTCACTGAACCATGTTTTGGTGCTTTTGGCAGTGTGGGCAGGTGCCAAGTCCTGCTGGAAAATGAAGTCCGCATCCCCATAAAGCTCGTCTGCGGAAGGAAGCATGAAGTGCTTCAAAATCTCCTGGTAGACGGCTGCGTTGACCCTGGACTTAATGAAGCACAGTGGACCAACACCAGCAAATGACA
This sequence comes from Staurois parvus, assembly GCF_062004578.1. NCBI lineage: Eukaryota > Metazoa > Chordata > Amphibia > Anura > Ranidae > Staurois > Staurois parvus. The sequence goes on from NW_028319087.1 coordinate 9,671, forward strand.
TGGCTCCCAAAATCAACACAGACTGTGGAAACTTCACACTGGACTTCAAGCATCTTGCAGTGTGTGCCTCTCCATTCTTCTGCAAAAGTTGCTCTCATCAGAAAAGAGGATTTTGGACCACTGAGCAACAGACCAGGTCTGTTTTTCTTTAGCCCAGACTGAACCAGACTGAGAGACCATTTAAAGGCTCAGGAACCCTTTGCAGGTGTTATGGCTTTATTAGCTGATTAGAGTGGGACACTTTGATCCTAGAATATTGCACCTTTTCACAATATTCTAATTTTCTGAGATAGTGGATTTGGGGTTTTCATGAGCTGTAAGCCATAATCATCACAATTATGACAAATCACGGCTTGAACCATCTTGCTTTGCATGTAATGAGTATCCCATATATTAGTTTCACCTTTTAAGTTGCATTACTGAAATAAATTAACTTTTGCACGATATTCTAATTTTTCGAGTTTCACCTGTATAAAATATATATACACATACACAAAATAGTGTTTAAAATGTGATTAAAGCTCAAAATCATTATAACACTTATTTCCATACACGCAAATGCATTAGGAACACTGCACAGTCTATTTCAAAACATGAAGAAAAATGTTTCAAATTTGGTATTCCAACCCAGAACGATGGCACTACATTCCACAATTCCTCTGCATTTTTTGTTTTTTCCAAGATCACCCCACAAGTTTTCTATTGGATTAAGGTCCGGGGATTGGGCTGGTCACTCCATAATGTTAATCTTGTTGGTCTGGAGCCAAGATGCTGCTCGCTTACTGGTGTGTTTGAGGTCATTGTTCTGCTGAAACACCTATTTCAAGGGCATTTCCTCTTCAGCATAAGGCAACAGGACCTCTTCAAGTATTGTGATGTATTCAAACTGATCCATGATCCCTGGTATGCGATAAGTAGGCCCAACACCATAGCATGAGAAACATCCCCATATCATGATGCCTGCGAAACCATGCTTCACTGTCTTCACAACGTACTGTGGCTTGAATTCCGTGTTTGGGGGGTCATCAGACCAAGTGTCTGTGGCCCCTAGATCCAAAAAGAACAATCTTGCTTTCATCAGTCCACAAAATGTTGCACCAATTTTTTTTTGGCCAGTCAATGTGTTCTTTGGCAAATTGTAACCTCTTCAGCACGTCATTTTTTTAACAATGGGACTTTACGGGGGCTTCTTGCCGATAGCTTGGCTTCACACAGGTGTGTTCTAATTGTTACAGTACTCACAGGTAACTTTAGATCTTCTTTGAACACCATGGAGTTGATAATCGGCGGGGTCTCTGCCACATTTTGGCTATTCTTTAATCCATTCGAACAGTAGCTTTCTCATTTTCTTCTACCTCTTTTTGGTTTTGGCAGCCATTTTAATGCATTTGAGATCATTTTAGCTGAGCAGCACATCAGTAGCTGCACTTCTTTATATGCTTTTCTCTCTCTAATCAACTTTTTAATAAAAGTACGCTGTTCTTCTGAACAATGTCTGGAACAACAAATTTTCTCAGCTTTTCAGAGAGAAATGCACTATTACCTAGCATGTACAAAATTTGCTGCCTTCGTCCTTAACCAATTTACAACCATGCTATAGCTGAATAACGGCTACAGCATGGTTGTCCAGTTCTGGTAAAGTGTTATAGGACGTTCTCCCAGGACACGCCTCCAGCGACGTGCACCCGATGCTGAATGTGATCGCTCTGCCCTACAGACACAATTGATCACATCACAAGGTAAAAGGCCAATCACAGCTGCCTTTTACTACGTGATCAGCTGTGTCCAATGACAAAGCTGATGACTAAGTAAATGTAGTTGCTGGTTACACTATTCAACAAATTTTTATTTTTTGCCAGTTTTGGAAACAAAAGGATCCATTTCTTAATGAATTTCATATTCTGAGTTCAAATATAACAATGAAATTTGTCAATTGGCTCTAGTTTTTCTGTAAACGGAAAGTTTTCTACTATAGGCGTAATGACTACATAATGCACAATAATTATATAGATAGATGTCTTTCCACAAATATAAAGCAAGTGATATTGACTACATAACAAAGCCTAAATGGCATAATATATTGCATAGGATTACCAAGAAAAATTATAGCCATAAGCTAAGTTGAATCATTTTAATACTTAGGATTCTCACTAGTTTTGTCTTCAGTTTGTGTCGGTTTTGCTTCTCTTGGCTTTTCTCTTGTATTCGAGGAAAGGGCTATCTCTTACAACTGCACGTGACTACACGCTTCAGGTTCTTCCTCACTTGACTCAACCACGAAGGATTCTGGTGCTTTAGGAATTGGTAGCCCCTCTCCATGAGGAACTGGACATATTGCCGATGGAATATTTGGATAGTGCACAGATAACTTTTTCTTCTTATTTAGCCCTTTTACAATTGGAGGCACCAAACAAAAGTAACAATTACTAACATGATCTGTTGGCTCTCTCCAAATCATTGGCACAGCGAAAGGCATAGATGCCTTTTTTCCATTCAACCATTGCTCCAGTGCCGTCCCACAAGAATTGCAGCATATATGTGGTGCCCAGCTCTTGTCCTGGTCTCCTATCTTGCAGCCAAAATACAAGTTGTAGGCTTTCTTAATCATTCCTGTTATCCTCCTTTTTTGTGAGATAAAAGTTATTTCACCGCAGGTATAGCAGAAATTATCTGCTTTATTCACACAAGTTCGAGGCATTACTGAGTAGCCTATATAAGCATAAAACGAAATGTAATGACGCTGTCGAACTACAATCAGCTACAGATACTGCAGCTTTTATGCAGTGAAGTGATGCAATTAAAGGCTAATATTGCATCATCTCAGTATACATGCAATTTTCTATTGGTCACCAGTATCAATTGCGCAATATGCAGCTGAAGTTGCATCATAATTTTGAATGGCTTAGGTCATTAGATGGGTGAATATATCATGGAAACTAGAGCCAATCAACATTTTTTAGGGTCATTTTTGTTTTCAGCACCCCAAAATTATGTAAGATTAGCTTATTTTATGCCCAAAACTTTTTACCTGTTGAACAGTGTTATCGGCAGCACTTTCCTCACACTGTCACAGTGTGAGGAAAGTACTGCTGATAACTGGCAAGTGTCACAGAAGACACATGCACTAATAATCAGGGCACTGATTATCAGTGGCCTAGTTATCAGTGCAGCCCCAAAAGTGCCCAGCAGTGGCACCCATCAGTGCCACCAGTCAATGCCCTTCAGTACCACCCATCAGTGCCGCCTATCAGTGCATCATCAGTGCCTCATCAATTCCCACCAGTGCTGCCTATCAGTGAAGGAGAAAATTTACTTGTTTGCCAAATTTTATAAAAGGAACAAAGAAACACGTTTTTTTTTTTCAAATTGTTTTGCTTTTTTTTTGTTTCTAGTGCAAAAAAATAAAAACCCAGTGATGATTAAATACCACCAAAAGAAAGCTCTATTTGTGTGAAAAAAATTGATAAATATCATATGGTTACAGTGTTGCATGACCACACAATTGTCATTCAAAGTGCAACAGCCCGAAAGCCTTAAATCGGCCTGGGCAGGAAGGAGGTAAAAGTGCCCAGTAGGCAAGTAGTTAAAGAAGGGCCACCAGTTTGATACCTGTTTTTTTTCACAAACTGAATGACCTCTTTAATTAAACTCCACACTGCTATTATTTTGAACACCCCCTTTCAATTAATGATTCAATTACACAGAATTAGTAGCATGCAAATCATGACTGTTGGGTCTGTTGGCTTTCCACTACCCCTACTGGTAGGTTATTTGCCATGTAGAAATATAATTTATAACAAAAACAGTTAATGACCTGGCTAGTGATGTTGATCTGCTTATATAAATATTTAAGAGAAGTATGGGATCCTCCCTCCCAAATTATACTTACCTAGGTGGATGCAGCATCTGTCCCCCGCCAACCCCGTGTGAGAACTCAGCAATCACATAGCTGCTGAACTGTCAGTCACCGCTCTCTGCTCTGCCCCCCCCCCCCCCCCCCACGGTCACTGATGTGCAAGGCTGTGGAGGGGGAGGGAGCATCTTGCTCAGGTTCTCAGCAGATTGCTAAGAAGCTGAGCCAAGTGCCTTTAAAGTAGGGATCTTTCCCCAGCCTCGACCAGATGCTTCAGCTGCTGTCAACTGAAAACGAGTCACAGGTGTGCAGAATGAACTGCACTCCTGTGATCCACAGGAGAAGTACAGCCAAAAGGAGCTGTCTGTACTTCTTTAATTTCGTTTTCAAAAAAAAAGTGACAAAAATCCAAAAAGGTGTCATTTGGGGGGTATATGTACGGTCACAGCATTTTAGGGACTAAAGAAATGAGAAGGGCAATCCTTACCAGCCGTTTTCCTGCGATGACCGGTGATCGCTGACAGAGCAGGGCTGCATTGTTTACACACAGCCCTGGTCTGTGTCAGTTCTCTGACAGCTCGTGAAAGCTGAAGAGGGAGAGAAGAGTTTCTCTCCCTCGATCAGCCTCCCCGTCCAGCACACACCCCCGCCCCCTAGTAAAACACTCCCCTCACACACTAAACTCTAAAAATGTTAACCCCTTCCTCCCCAGTGCCATTAGTACAGTGTCAGTGATTTTTTTTTTCACTGATCACTGTATTGGTGTCACTGGGGATGTCAGTGACCCCAAATCAGTTCCCCCCCAGTGTCAAAATGTCCACCGCAGTCCCGCAGTCCTGCCATAAGTCGCTGATCGCCGCCATATGTCGCTGATCGCCGCCATTATTAGTATAAATAAACATTAAAAATCCCAGTATCTTTCCCGCCACTTGAAAACGCTATAACTTTCATGTAAACTAATTAATTTACACGTATTGGGATTTTTTTATGCAAAGACATGTCGCAGAAAGCATTTTGGATGAAATTTGTGACAAAATTTGATTTTTTAATTTTTTTTACTGGACATGTTTTATAGCAAAAAGTCCAAAATATTGTTTTTTTTCTCAAAATTGTCAGCCTTTTTTTTTATAGCGCAAAAAATTAAAAAACGCACAGGCGATCAAATACCACCGAAAGAAAGCTCAATTTGTGGGAAAAAAAATAAGTAAATTTAATGTGCAGTGTTGCATGACCGCACAATTGTCAGTTAAAGTAACGCAGCAACGTAACAAAAACCTCTTCTGTAACCGCTTCCTGACCACCCTACAGCAGAAATACTGCTACAGGGCGGCATGGGTACGCAAAATCACATTATATATATAGGTCAGCACTATACCAGCGTTCACATTAGTATAGCGTCCCCAAAAATGCAGCGTTAGCGGGATCAGCCCCGGCACCTGCCAACACCTGCGTTTAGCCCCTACGCTTACCCCCCCCTTCTCCCCCAGCAAGTGCAGTGTCAGTAGGTCACTGTCACTTGATACATTGCACACAAAACCGCAGTGTTCGCAGAATCAGGCCTAATCTCTGTTAGCACTTGCCGGTAAATTTTGATGACTCTCATATGCAGCAGAGTGCCAGTACTAGTGCCGCTCTACCTTTTGGTGAACTGGCGAGTACCAGCGGTCTAGTACATCTTGGTCTTTCACATACCTCCTTGATTTTTGGAGCTGTTTTTCACTGAATATCTGTATGCGTTGATTGTGGATCAAAGCAGTTTGTATGCACAACAATTTATAGCCGCCAACCCAAATTCAAACTTTGCCAGACCATTCGCATGGAAACTCATTTTCAAATTTACATTTTTTGGGGGCCTAACCCTCAACATGGGCATTACTAAAAGAAATTAATTGCAGTTGTATTGGTCTGCAGACCCGATTCATCATATACCGTGTTCTCTGCTGCCATGGCCAAGCATAGATATGAGAGTATAATGTGTTTTATGCATTTCAGCAACAATACACTCTGTCATCCTCGGGGTAACCCTGAATTTGACCGGCTCCACAAAATTCAGCCCCTCGAAAATCACCTTAACCTAAAATTTGCAGATGTCTATACTCCCCAGCAAAACATCTGCATTGATGAGTCCCTGATTAATTTTTCTGGCCGCCTTGCATTCAAACAATTTCTCCCCTGCAAGCGTGGCAGTAATGGGGTCAAGATGTAGAAGACCTGTGAGAGGACAACAGGCTATACTTATAAGTTTCGGATTTACGAGGGAAAAGAGGGAGCAGTGGCAAGATAGTTTGGGACTTGGTGTCATCATTTCTCCATATGGGGTACCACTTATACGTGGACAATTTTTATTGAAGCGTAACACTATTTAGACATTTATTCAATCTTGGAACTGGCACTTGTGGCAAAGTGTGATCTAATGTGTGCCCACCATTAGAAGTGGGTGGATGCAGGGCGGTATATTCTAATGGTGGGCATACCACATACCTTTTCTGGCAGAGATTTCTTCTTATTTTTTCATTCAGTCCACTGGCTGCATACAAAAAAAAAAAAAAAAAAAAAAAAGAACATAGCATATATAACCAACAAGGACCAGCGATGTATTGGTACATCACTGGATTTGAATGGTTATACCAGGATGATGCCTACAGCTGCAGGCATCCTCCTGGTGTCGTTTTTTTTCAGCCGGTGATCGGCTTTCATGTAAAAGCAATCCTAATGGGTAATTAGCTGCAAGATTGCTTTTACAAGCAGTGGGAGATGATGTCCCCCTCCCCCGCTGCTTCCACGGCCTTCTCGGGCAGTCCCGTGCCATCAGGGGAACCTAAGAATGCAGCCAGTGTTTCTGCCAGCTGACTATAGAGCTGATTGGAGACCAGAATGGTGCCAATCATCTCTATAGTCTAAGAATTCGGAAGCTACAAGCATTTCATCACTTCAGTTTCGCAGGATATAAACAGCGCCATTTGTAAATTGGGAAAGCATTTGCTCACATCGATTTTGGTTTGATTAGATAATGTAAGGGCAGAGGAGATATCTAGAGTCTGATAGACCCCAGATTTCTCAAAAAAGAATATATGACAATGCCCATTGAAGTTATAAGGGTTATTTGCATTCCCTGTTATAGCATTAAAAGTGATAAAAAAAAAAATGAAAAGGTACAATGTAAAAATAATAATAAAAAAAATCAAAATCACTAAAAAAAAAAAAAATTGCCCCTCCCATGCGCGCACACCTGTGTGCACAAGCCTTGACCCTGTGCCGTTATGTAAACAGCGGTTGCACCATGCATGTGAGGTATTGCCGTGAACGTCAGATCAAGGGCAGTAATTCTAACACTAGACCTCCTCTGTAAATCTAAAATGGTGGCTTTTAAAGCGCTGCCTATGGATATTAAAAATGTTTGCAGTTTGTCGCCATTGAACGGGGCATGCGTAGTTTTAAAGCATGTCAGGTTTGGTATCTATTTACTCAGCATACCATTATCTTTTATATTTTACCAAACAATTGGCCAAAATATTGTGTTTTTGTGCATTAAAAGTAAAAAAAGTATTTTTTTTTTTTAAATTGCTTTTGAAAAATCACTGCGCGAGTACTATGTGCCATAAAAAATTGTAGTACCCACCATTGTATTCACTAGGGTGTCTGCTTTAAAAAAATATATAATGTTTGGGGGTTTAAATTAATTTCCTAGCAAAAAATACTGATTTTTTTCATGTGAACAAAAAGGCTTGGTCTTCAGGTGGTTAGAAGAGTGAATGATGTGTGGCATAAAACTTCTAATGCTGGGCATAAAACGCCCCCACCCCCTAAAATGACCCCTTTTTGGAAAGTAGTCACCCCAAACTATTTGCTGAGAGGAATGTTGAATCAATAGAAGAATTTATTTTTTTACCACAAGTTTTTGGAAAATGACAAAAATAAATATATATTTTTTGTTTACACAAAATTGTCACTTAAATGATTTACTGCTCACACATGCCATGGTTATATGTGGAATTACTCCCCAAAATACATTTTGCTACTTCTCCCGAGTATGGGGGTACCACATGTGAGAGACTTTTTGCCAGTCTAGCCAAGTACAGGACCCCAAAAATCCAATAAGCACCTTCAGGCTTTTAAAGGGCTTTATTTCCTCATTACACTTTCAGACTACCTATCACAGTTTCGGAGGCCATGAAATGCCAGGATAGCACCTAACCCCCCCAAATAACCCCTTTTTGGAAAGTAGACGCCCCAAGGAATTTGATAAAAAGCACGGTAAGTATTTTGCAGATCTCAATTGTTCCCACAAGTTTTTGGAAAATGAAGAAAAAAAACAGAAACATATTTTTTCTATTTTTTTTATATTTCAAAACCTTGTGAGAAAAAAATAAGATCTGCAAAATACTCACCATGCCTCTTTTTAAATTCCTTGGGGTGTCTACTTTCTAGAAAGGGGTCATTTGGGGCTATCCTGGCATGTCAGGGCCTTTGAAACTGTGATAGGTAGTGAGGAAGTGTAATGAGGAAGTTACGCACCTTCAAACTTTCAAAGTGGTCATTGGATTTCAGGCTCCTGTATTTGGCTAGGCTCCCAAAAAGTCTCACACATGTGGTATCACCATACTCCGTAGAAGTAGCAGAATGTATTTTGGGGTGTAATTCCACATATACCCATGGCTTGTGCGAGAAATAAATCATTTAAATGACAACTTTATGTAAAAAAAAAAAAAAAAGTGTTTTTGTGATTTTCCAGGAACTTGTGGAAAAAAAAATAAATCTTCCATGGACTCAATATGCCTCTCAGCAGATAGCGTAGGGTGTCTACTTTCCGAAAAGGGGTCATTTGAGGGTGTTTGTTCTATTCTGGTATTTTAGCACCTCAAGAAATGTGATGGGCAGTCAGAAAGTAAAAGCTGTGTAAATTCCATTATCTATACCATAGTTTGTAGACGCTATAACTTTCACAAAAAGCAATCAATATACACTTATTGGGATTTTTTTAACCAAAAACATGTAGCAGAATACATTTTGGCCTAAATTTATGATGAAATTTTAGTTTTTTTTAGATATTTTTTATGACCAAAATGAGAAAATATTGTTTTTTTCAAAAAAAATTTTTTTTCTTCAAAACTTTTTCTGGTTATAGCGCCAAAAATAAAAAAGTGCACAGGTGATCAAATACCACCAAAAGAATGCTCTATTTGTGTTAAAAAAAGGACATAAATTTCATTTATGTACCATATTGCATGACCGCGCAATTGTCCGTTAAACTAGCGCAGCGCTGTATAGCAAAAAAAAAAAGTTGCAGTATCTATACCATAGTTTGTAGACGCTATAACTTTCACACAAAGCAATCAATATACACTTATTGGGATTTTTTTTTTTACCAAAAACATGTAGCAAAATACATTTTGGTCTAAATTTATAACTAACTTTGAGTTTACTATATATTTTTTATAGCTGAAAGTAAAAAATATTGTTTTTCTTCAAAATATTTGGTCTTTATTTGTTTATAGCGTGAAAAATAAAAAGCGCACAGGTGATCAAATACCACCGAAAGAAAGCTCTATTTGTGTGAAAAAAGGACGTAAATTTCATTTAGGTGCAGCATTGCATGACCGCGCAATTATCAGTTGAATTAGTGCAGCGCCGAGTAGCAAAAAGAAGCCTGGTCATTAAGGGGGGTAAATCCTCAGGAGCTCAAGTGGTTAAGCTCTAACTTTCACATAGAGGAAACAATATACACTGAATTGGGTTATTTTTACTAAATAAATGTAAACAGAATACATTTTGGCCTAAATTGATGAAGAAATTATTTGCAAAATGTTAGAAACAACGAAAGGTGTTTTTTGCCAAAATTTTGTTTATTTTTTTGCATTTATGTAGGAAAAAAAATGGTGATTAAATACCATCAAAAAAAAGCTCTGTCTCAAAAAAAAACAAAAAACTTTCATATAGATACAGTGTTCTATGATGGAATAATTGTCAAAGTGTGACAGTGCTGAAAGCTGAAAATTGGCCTGTACAGGAAGAGGGTGAAAATGTCCAGTATTGAAGTGGTTAATTATCGGACAAATATTCCACCTCATCTTATCAATACACATTCCTCATCCATTGATAAACTTCTACATATAACATTAAAAAAAGGAAATGAAAGAACGACCATTAGAATGCAAAGATTGTTACATCTGGCTGGATGACGGACACCATTTTCCTGAGGTCCATCTGTCGATATCTGGCTTTAAGTCTTTGCAGAGAACTGCAGAATTTGGCAGGAGTTCTGTCCTCCTCTCTGCTGCAGACTGCTGAGACAAGGTAGGGGTGGAGACAAGGGGGGTACAACAGCTGCAGGAAAGATGCGAGGGCCACATAAAATAGCCTGGCGAGCTGGATTAGGCCTGTGGGCATTGCGTTTACATGTTCTAGAATGTCCTCATCTCCTTTAGTGTCTGCTACGATTATTCTATTATTTTGAGTTTCCTCAGAGCCTGCGGCAGACTTAGCACGGTCTTTGTCTTTGTTTCTGCTCCCAGTCACCTGCAATCCTCCACTGCCAGAGGAGGGTCTTCCCCTGTAGGAAACGGCGTAGATCACGGGGATGCAACGTGTCCTGTATGTGGGAATTGCTGCACCCCAGTTCTGATTGTTGGGTCTCTGAGAAATCTAGCAACAGGTGATGTAGCAAACTATCTGCATTTTAGGCAGAAAATGGCAGCTAAAAGTGTGCAACTAGGATCCTTATAAATATTATGCCAGAATCTGCAAAAGAACTTCTGGTATGGAGGTAGAAAAAGAGCAGCAAATGTGAACAGGTAAACCTAAAATTTCCTAGAAGGTCAAAAGTGAGACAAAAAAAAAAAAATTAGAGAAAGAAAAAAAAAATAGTGTACTTTCCCCTACATTTGTGTCTTGCAGACCACTTATGTGCATGGCGCTAAGGTATGCCTTGAAAGATAAGGATGTAGTGTACACTACACAGCCATAAAGACATGTATAGCCAGGAACTGGTATGTCTACAGGAACAGGCAGACACATAGTTGGTAAGGTTGAATAAAGAAAGACACCAATCCATTTCACATATCCCTGATAGTGTATTCACTAAGATGCCCATCTAAATGTTTTTTGAAAATATCAACACTTCCCGTTCACACCACCAATTGCGAAAAGTAGTTCCACATTCTTGCCACTCTGACAGTTTTTTTTTCTCTATTCTAGAATCACCATTGAGGTATTTGTGTATAGCAATCATATCTCCTCTCAAGTTGATCTTCTCCAGGGAGAATAAGTTTAATGCTTGTAGTTGCTCTTCATAACAGGTCCTCCAGTCCCTTTATGTTTGCTGTCCAACCCTCTCCAGTTTCAGTACATCCTTCATGTAGTACATCCTTAATGCATGCATGCCTGCAAAGCTTTTCTTGCTGCAGCTTGGCATTGTATGCCATTGCTGAGCCCCGTGATCTACTAGGACCCCCAAATCTTTTTTCCAACTTGGATTTCCCCAAAGATTCTCCCCCTAGGGAGAAACTTGCATTCATATTCTTTTTTTACCCTTAAGTGGATTACCTTACATTTTTCAACATTAAACCTCATTTGCCAAGTGCGCATGCGTGGCCGCCGGGATCGGATGTCCCGGCATTAGCTCCGCACATCTCCGGCGCCGATAGCAGCCCATATAAGGGCATAGTGCTGCCTCACTCCCGGGGCCCTCCCCTGTCCTGAACCAGACCTCGGGCACTCAAAATAATGCCCGGAAAAATGGCAGTGAAGAGCCGTGGAGGCTCCCAAATGCAGCTCCCTGCGGGGACTGGGAGATCCAAGATGGCGGCCGGATCGGCGCCCGTGGCTCCTGGTGCCTCCTCTGCCTCTCTCACGGCAGCACCTCTCCCCCAGAGGGAGAAAACGGGCACCTCTTCCCACACTGGACCAAGGAGGATTGCAGCAGCATCACCAGCTGGGGTGAGTGACTCCCTGCAGCCCCCCCAGTAACCTTCCAGCCCTGTACCACCAAAGTCCTAGGCTTCGGCCTGTTCCTTGGGCCGCGACTCCCCTGCCTCCTCGCCATTGAGCAGCAAGATCGCTGCCATTTTTTCCAGCCAGCATAGTGGTCCAGAGCCCGCAGATGACAGAGCGGCTTCCTCGCCAACAATTCCTCCTGACCCGTCTCTATATTCGGGTGACGCGACTTTGATAGCTCGGTTCGCAGATTTTCTGCAACGCAAACTGGACAGAGCTACCTCAAAATTGGCGGCTGACCTTAAGCAGGATTTTCAGGTCTTGGGCCATCATCTGAACAGTATCGAGGCTAAAATTGATGTGACAGCCCATAGTGTCTCCCAAAATTCTAACATGATCACCGACTTGCAAGATCGCCTGGAGGAAGCATACTCTAAAATTGATAATTTGGAGAATCGGGCCAGGCGATACAATTTTCGCATTCGAGGACTCCCTGAGTCAGTTAAGGAGCTCACTAGCTGCGCACACACCCTCATGCGGTCTGCTTTGCCTGACATTGATGACCTTCATCTTGAGATAGATCGTATTCACAGGGCATTGATCCGCCCCTGGCAAGGGGGGCCTCCTAGAGATATCATCGTCAATCCTCATTTTTTCCAGGTCAAGGAGGCGGTTATGTGGTATGGCATGCAGAATCCGGACCTAGAGCTTACGGGGCACAAGATACAAATCTTTGCTGATGTCTCTCCAGTCACTATCCAGAAGCGGCGATCCCTCAAGCCACTACTCTCTCACTTGGTTCAAAAGGGCATTCAATATCGTTGGGCCTACCCTTTTCGTCTGCAGTTCACTCTTAATGGAAAGTCCTTTGGGTTTGCTACATTCCAGGATGGCGAGGAGTTGCTGCTTCAGCTGGTTATTATCTCTCGCAGTCCGGCATCCCATTCCCCTACGGGATCGGCTCCTCCACCTCCGCTGCTCCAGCCATTGTGGACTACACCATCATCTAAGAAGAGGGGGTCCCGGAACCCACCTGGGAAGATCTCTTGAACTTCCGTGTCCTTTTGGGGACTTTTCACTGTGATGTGTTGATTGGTGGTGGCGTCTCTGTGGCTCCTAAGAACGTTAGCCGCTGCTGCTATGTTGGTGTGGGGGGATTGGTGGGGGGGGGGGGGGCTGGGGGCGGGACTTGGGGTTTATATTGCATCTGTTTGGTGAATACCATTTCAAACGGTTTCATTGTTGTGTTCTTATATTTTTAGGCACTATACTATATTTTTCTCTCTGTCTTTCTTTGTTCTTCTCTGGTCAGCTGGCAACATTTAAGAATTCTTAGGGACCTTTTCACTTTTCAGGAACGAGGGGTCTCTACCCTGATTAGCTCCTTAATTACTTATAATGTCTTCTCTACAGTCAACTACAGGAGGTATTCGTCTAATTTCTCACAATGTCCAAGGGCTTAATTCCCCATCCAAACGCATACAGGCCTTTAGCTCATACCACTCCCTTGGGGCAGATATAGTTGCCTTACAGGAGACACATTTTCCCCCCTCCTCTCCACGATATATCCATAAAAATTACCCTCTCTGCTTTTTTGCTAACGCTACAGAGAAAAAATGGGGGGTTGGCCCTTTGCTTTTCTCGTCGAATGTCCTTTACCGAATCTAAAATTATCCGGGACAAGGAGGGGCGATATCTTCTGGTGAAAGGCCACTTGGGAGGAAACCTTATCACTTTTCTAAATTACTACACCCCAAATACCAATCAGGTGGAATTTTTCCAGTCCCTGCTAAGCACACTGGTCAGAGAATTTGAGGGTGATGTTATTCTGGCTGGTGACTCTAATCTAGCATTGGATCAGACTCTAGATCGTTCCCAAACCATCACGCTTCAGCCTCCTTCTAGACAGAGCCGTAAGTTGGCTCATCTCTTATATCGCTATGACTTTATTGATGCATGGAGGGAGGCTAATCCTACTTCCCGAGACTACTCCCACTACTCCAGGGCTCATAACAGTTATTCCCGCATTGATCATATTTTTCTTCATACACATTCACTCCCCAAACTTGTTACTGCTAAAATCTTCTCCACGCCGTGGTCTGACCACGACCCAATTTCTATAACCTTGTCGTCCGAGACACCTGGTAAGACGGCTTTTTACTGGCATCTTAATGACTATCTTGGGTAACCCCTCTCATTGTCGGGAAATCTCCTCACACCTACAGACATTTTTTTTTAACAAAGCAGAGGACACGAACCCGGTGATTAATTGGGCAGCTCATAAGGCCTCAGTCAGGGGATATATTATGCAACTTTCTTCTCGTCTAAAAAAAGCCAGAAATGACCTACTTACTACTAAAACTCAGTCATACACTGACCTGGTTGCTCAACATAAGCAAAATCCCAGTCCGGATTTGTTACTTAAACTTGACCAGGCCAGACTGGAACTTAACTTACTACCTTACTACCACTGCTGACAAACAACTTCGTTGGTCTAAGCATAAATTTTTTTACTTGGTGGGACAGACCTGGCACCCTGTTAGCACGCAAGCTGACTCCCAGACATTCCCAGACGGCCCAACCCAAACACAAACTGGATAACGGTTCATTATCCCAGGACCCTGGTAAGATCCTCTACAAATTTCATTCTTTCTACACTCAACTTTATAGCTCGCCCAAAGGGGGTTTTTCTTCTTCTCTTGATACTTTTTTGGAGTCTATTTCACTTCCCCCCCCCCTCCAGGAGGCCCATAGATGATGGAACGACCTATCTCATGTGAACAAATCGGGAATGCGGTGAAATCTCTTGCCTCTCATAAGGCCCCAGGACCGAATGGTCTTCCCAATAATTACTATAAAGCTTTCCCTGATATTCTGCTGCCCCATATGGCCCTCTACTTTAATTATTTGCGGGATGGAGGAGTGGTACTCCCAGATGAACATAAGGCATTCATTAGTGTCATTCCCAAGCCTCTCAAGGATGCCGCTATGGTCTCCAATTACCGGCCTATTTCCTTAATTAATTGTGATTTAAAGATTCTTACTAAAATCCTGGCCCTACGTCTTCATAACTTCTTGGCCCTATATATTCATGATGACCAATCAGGATTCATAAGTGGTCGACAAACATCGGACCAAATTAGACGGACTATAACTTTGCTGTCAGCTGTGCAGTCCAATTGGGACAGGTCTCCACAGAGGGAAATTCTACTACTGTCACTGGATATTCAGAAAGCATTTGACAGTCTGTCCTGGGACTATTTGTTTCGAACGTTAGACAAATTTGGGTTTGGCCCTTATTTTACGACGCTGTTGCAGGCCCTCTATTCTACTCCGTCCACTCAAGTTTCCATTCGTCCCTTTTTCGATAGAACGAGGGACTAGACAGGGATGTCCTCTTTCTCCATTGCTCTTTGCGTTGGCAATGGAACCACTTGTGATTGCTATTCACGCTAATCCCACTATCTTGGGCGTTTACTGTGGTCAACGGGATCATAAATGCGCCCTATTTGCTGATGATGTTCTCATGCACATATCTAATCCTCGAACATCTCTGCCTGGTTTCTTCCATTTGTTTCATCATTTTGCTGAGGTCTCCGGTCTTAAGCTCAACTCATCTAAATAATCTCTTTACCAGATTTGGAGGCTCGTTACTGCCGGGAAAATTTTCAATGGGCCCCTGGTTCTCACCCCTATCTAGGGATTCACCTTACGAAATCTATATCGACGTTATACAAGGCCAACTATCTCCCGCTTTTCAAATGACTTAAAAATGACTTACTAGACTGGCAGGATCTCTCACTTTCCTGGTTCGGTAGAATTCTATTAAAATGACCTTTCTACCAAGATTATTGTACTATTTCAGGACAATACCAATCATGATCCCCAAACGGGAACTGTTATTACTACAAACAGCAGTCTCCAGATTTGTATGGAGGGGAAAACGCCCTAGGCTTAGCAAATCTACCTTATTTTCTCTGAAGAGGCATGGCGGTTTGGGACTCCCTAATCTTTTAGCATACTTTCAGGTGGCCAAATAGCAGTTATCGTGTACTACGGCAAGGGGATATGTCCCCCAATGGGTTGGGAATGAGGCTCTTTCGTGCCGTCCATATGCTATTGGTACTCTCATGTGGCTTCCCAGTGGATTGCGTCCTCCTATTTTGTGTCCTACTCTATCCTATTCATTATCGGTGTGGGATAGATGGCGAGCTCGTAAACCTTTCTCCTCTCCGCATACCCCGTTGGCCCTGGTGTTTGGTAATCCTGAGTTTGCCCCGGATCTATCTTCCTCGAGGTTCCAGTGGTGGATTAATAAGGGGTTGTTACGTATCGGAGACTATTTAGATGGGGTTCATCCTCGGTCTCCTCAAAATTTTGGGACTAATTATAAGATGCCTCACGGAGAAATATTCCGTTATCACCAACTTCGCTCTTTTATCAATAGCAAACTTAGATTACTCACAGAACCTTGTGCGCTTACTTCCCTCGAGGTCTCCTGTGGGGCAAGTGGGATGATGCAAGGTCGTTTATCCATTATTTATGCTTCGTTGGTTGATCCCCTCACTAAATTATCCTACATGACCCAATGGGAGAGGGATTTAAATTGTTCATTAGATTTAGATACATGGCGGAATGCGGCTCATACTCATATGGAAGATCTCGATTAACACTGATCTTGTTGAATCCAATTATAAAACGTTACTTCGATGGTATTTGGTTCCTACTCGCCTAGCCATAATGTATCCCTCAGTGTCATCTAGCTGTTTCCGACGCTATGGTCAAGAGGGTACCATGTTCCACATTTGGTGGAAATGTCCAGTTGCGAGTAGGTTCTGGATCCGCATATTCAATTTTATAAACTCAGTAACAGGAGTTAGTATCCGTAGATCGCCGGAAGTGGCTTTGTTCAATATACTACCCTCTGACGTCCCCAAAAAATTTACTAAACTAATTTTATACCTATTACTGGCGGCTCACATTACCATAGTTAGAAGTTGGAAACAATCTGTGATCCCGTTAGACAGGGTGAAACAAAAACTTAACTGGATAATGGTTAACGATAAACTGGCAAGTATTGTCAATGACGATATGTCCAGATTTGAGAGGACTTGGGAGCCTTGGATTAATTACATTACTGTATCATGAGAGTCCTACAGCTGACCCCCCCCCCTCTTATTTTCTTCCTTTCACTTAGGAGTAATTTCCTTCTTTTCTCTCTTTCTTCTCTCTTTTTCTACTCTATTCGCTGAATTATTTCTGTCACATTTGGTTCATTCCTTTTTTTCAATTTCTGTTTATTGATTTATGAAACCTGTACATCTTGATGGTTATGGCACTCTGTGTGTATTTGTAATGCCACTTTTCGATAATCTTTTTTGCTTGCCTATCAGTGTTATGATTCTGATTCTGTATTTTGTTCCACCATGTAGGTGGACTTTTTTTTTTTTTTTGCCATCTCGTTTTATGCTTTTATATGCTTGTTTCTCAATAAAAATATTGAAATATAAACCTCATTTGCCATGTAGTAGCCCACCCCTTTATTTTATTAAGGTCTTCCTGTATCAAAGTTGCTGCTCTGCTCAAATTTGCATTGTCAACAAACACTGCAATTGAGCTCTTTATACCAACCTCTATATCATTTATGAATAAATTAAACAGAAATGGTCCGAGACCATTCTGAGTACACACTATCTATCACCACCCTTTGGAAGTGCCTCAGTAACCAGTTTTCTATCAATGTACATACCCTTTGGTCTATGCCAACAGACCTCAATTTGTAAACAAAGCATTTATGGGGAACTGTATTGAATGCTTTTGGAAAATCCAGATACGCCACGTCCACAAGCCTTCCTTTATCTAGATGGCAGCTCACTTGCTCGTAAAATGTCAACAGATTGGTGTGGCAAAAACGATCTTCCATAATTCTATGCTGATTACTACTAAAGACACTGTTTCATCAGCAAATACTTGGATATAGTTCCTTATTTCCTCCAATAGTTTACATACTATTGATAGTAGACTAAATAGCCTCTAGTTTCCAGGTATACATTTTTGCACTTTTTAACCACTTGCCTTCCGGAGGATTTACCCCCCTTCGTGACCAGACCTCTTTTTGCTATTCAGCGCTGCACTATTTCAACTGATAATTGCGTGGTCATGCAATGCTGTACCCAAACAAAATTTATGTCCTTTTCTTCACACAAATAGAGCTTTCTTTTGGTGGTATTTGATCACCTGTGCGAGTTTTATTTTTCGCGCTATAAACAAAAAAAGATCAAAAATTTTGAAGAGAAACAATATTTTTTACTTTCGGCTATAAAAAAAATATATAGTAAACTCTAAGTTAGTCATAAATTTAGGCCAAAATGTATTCTGCTACATGTTTTTGGTAAAAAACCAAAAAAAAAATCCCAAAGTGTATATTGATTGCTTTGTGTGAAAGTTATAGCAGCTACAAACTATGGTATAGATACTGCAATTTACGCCATTTTTTTGCTATACAGCACTGCACTAGTTTAACTGACAAATGCACGGTCATGCAATATGGAGCATAAATTAAATTTACGTCCTTTTTTCCACACCAATAGAGCGTGGTATTTCGGTGGTATTTGATCACCTGTCGCTGTTTATTTTTGGCACTATAAACTTAAAAAAATAAGGAAAACAATATTTTCTCATTTCGGTCATAAAATATATCCAAAAACTTGTAGCAAAAAACATTTTGGCCTACATTTATGACGAAATTTGAGTTTTTTGGTTAAAAAAAATCCCAATAAGTGTATATTGATTGCTTTGTGTGAAAGTTATAGCATCTACAAACTATGGTATAGATAATGGAATTTACAGCTTTTACTTTCTGACTGCCCATCACATTTCTTGAGTTGCTAAAATACCAGGACAGTACAAATACCCCCAAATGACCCCTTTTCGGAAAGTAGACACCTTTATCTGCTAAGCAACGATTCCGCAGATACACTGCCCCAACCTGAAAGAGTTCAATACTAAAAATGGCATACAGCTAGTTGATAACTGCTGAGTACAAGACTGTCACACAGGGAACACCTTAATGAACAGCAAAAACATGCACTCACTGGCCAACGGGAGATGCTTCCAGGATTTCTAATATCCAGCTTGAATCTACCAGTAGTTTTTGATAGTAGAAAATTCTTCCAATTCAAGCAAAAATATAGTAGAAAATTAAGAGATATCCATTTTCCTGAGGACACTATGCAAACTAAGTAGGTGTATAGTGGGAGGACTTCTTGACTCAGGGGGCTGGCCTTCAGTTTTCTATGTGCCTTTCATCCAGTACTACTGTAGGTGGGAGTATAACTTGGGTTGCTCATCAAAGCTGTATCCCTCATTGGATCATACAGAAATCAGACTACAGTGTGTAGCCTGCACAGGTATAAAGAGTGTTCTCTGCTCCATTGAACTTCATGTAGCAGTGAGGAAAGCTTGATCCATGTGACCTGTCAAAGTCATTTGAGCAGGCTTTCCTCCTGCCTGTTTTTTTTTCTTTTTACTTACATATTTCCACTCAATTATTTTTAGGCTCCGCAGGATTTAGAGTCCTGAAGTCGGGAAAGCCCATGGCACAAGGTAAAGCATATTGTTGTTCTTATAAATGTATATTGTACACAGTTTAAAAAGCAAAAGCCTGCAGAAAACAAAGAGGCCCCTTTGTTTCACTTTGTTACTGCAGCCTGACTTTTCCCAAGTTGCTCCACCAACAGCAATTCTTATGTCTACAGTCCTGGCCAAAAGTTTTGAGAATCACACAAATATTACATTTTCACAAAGTCAGCTGCTTCAGTGTTTTTAGATCTTTTTGTCAGATGTTACTATGGTATTACTGAATTCTAATTACAAGCATTTCATAAGTGTCAAAGGATTTTATTGACAATTACATCAAGGTTATGCAAAGAGACAATATTTGCAGTGGTGACCCTTCTTTTTCAAGACCTCTGCAATTCGCCCTGGCATTCTGTCTATCAACTTCTAGGCCACATCCTGACTGATGGCAGCCCATTTTTGCATAATCAATGCTTGTAGTTTATCAGAATTTGTGGGGGTTTTTTTTTGTTCACCCACCTCGAGGATTGACCACAAGTTCTTAATGGGATTAAGATCTGGAGAGTTTCCTGGCAGTGGACCCAAAATGTTGATGTTTTGTTCCCCAAGCCACTTAGTCATCACTTTTGCCTCATGACAAGGTGCTCCATTATGCTGGAAAAGGCATTGTTTGTCACCAAACTGTTCTTGGATGGTTGGGAGAAGTTGCTCTTGGAGGATGTTCTTGGTTCATGGCTGTGTTCTTAGGCAAAATTGTAAGTGAGCCAACTCCCTTGACTGAGCAAAAACCCCACACACGAATGGTCTCAGAATGCTTTACTGTTGGCATAACACAGGTCTGATGGTAGCGCTCACCTTTTCTTCTCCAGACAAGGCTTTTTCCAGATACCCCAATTGGAAAGGGGATCCATCAAAGAAGATGGCGTTACCCCAGTCCTCAGCAGTCCAATCCCTGTACCTTTTGCAGAATATCAGTTTGTTCCTGATGTTTTTCCTGGAGAGAAGTGGCTTCTTTGCTGTCCTTCTTGACACCAGGCCATCCTCCAAAAGTATTTGCGTCATGGTGCGCGCAGATGCACTTACACTTACCTGCTGCCATTCCTATGTAAGCTCTGCACTAGTGGTGCCCTGATCCCGCAGCTGAAATAACTTTAGGAGACGGTTCTGGCATTTTCTGGATTTTCTGGATTTTCTGGGTGCACTGAAGCCTTCTTCACAATTGAACCTCTCTCCCTGAAGTTCTTGGTGATCCAATAAACGGTTGATTTAGGTGTAATCTTACTAGCAGCTATAACCTTGGCTGTGAATCCATTTTTCTGCAAAGCAATGATAACTGAATGTGTTTTCTTGCAGGTAAATTGATTTGTGTGTCATTCTCAAAACTTTAGGCCAAGGATGTAAAAGGAGTTTACTGACTTTATTGGTAACTGATTAGACAATGCAGTAGACGGCATAGCCATTAAGTCAGAGGAAGTTAGGCCCCACTAAGAAGGTGAAATCAAATCAGAGAAGAGCTTAGAGGTTTTCTGGTTAACAAAGGTATCATCAGGAATGTTGTGGTGTCTGCTCTTGGGGTTTAATTTCAAACCTTTAAACTGGAGTCAGAGTTACCTCTAAATTCATAACTTAGTGTTCTTAAAAAGCTAGCAGTTTTTCAGTTTTACTTCTGTTCCAAGATTACTAAACTATTCTAATTTTAGTCATGTATTTCACTCCACTCCTGGATTTTATTTCAACTATAAGGGCCAGATCACGCCACAAAAACACACTCCAGATACGTTCCGTATGCACTTCTGCAAATGCGTTATTAACATGTTTCTGGATGCGTTCCAGATGCTTTTTTCCCCAGGGGTTCGGTGCATTTTTGATGTGTGTAAGTGCATACTGGTGTGTCTTATGATTTTTACCACGTTCCAGTACAGTTCTGTGCAGAAATTATGCAACATGTTCTACTTTTTTTTCCTAAAACTGGAACAAACTGGAACTGCAGGCACTGGTGTGAACTATGCCAATAAAAACCACGCAACCTACTTTCCATGTGTTTTGGATGCATAAAAAAAAAAAGCACTGGAACGCATATGGTGTGAACTAGCTCTAACAATCTTCCTGACCTCTTTATGAACTGAACTCAGAATGGGTGGTTTCAATGCTGCTGCATAGCTTAAAATACACACAGTTTAGATTAAAGAGGAGCTCCAGTCACATATCTGAAAATTACTTGCTGACTTTAAGCAGACACTCATCTGTCCCAGGATCCAGTGCAGTGCTCACCCAAGCAGTTTTTGAAGCCGGTGGGGGGGGGGGTAGATTTCCACACAGATTGCATAGGCGATCAGGGCGGAAGTGGGTACCTGTCAAAACCTGGTACCCACTGCCCCCCACCCACTGAAAAAAAGTACCAAAAGGTTAAAGAGGAGAGAGGTAGGAGGTCTTAAAGTGGAACATTTTTGGGGGAAGTTTAAGATCACCAAAATACATGAACCTTACCTAAGAGTGTCGTCCCAGTAAAATTTCTTCCTTGGTCCCATCACCCTCTTTCCTGGCTTCTCCTCATCATCCTCTTCTGAAGGGTTTCTATCTCGCTCTTCATCGCCTTGATGTCTAAAACAAATTATACCAAAGACCAACAGCAAATTAAAAAAATAAATATAAAGATAAAAAGAAGCTTACTAAATGGCAAGAGGCATAGTAAAAAAAATATATTCATGATGGAATGTTTATTAATGATTACGCAAATGTGCAAGAGGGCAATTTTAGAATGCAATGTTCGTTAAAGAGATGTGTCCACCTTTCCCATGCATGGAAAAGTTACAGTGTCTTTGTAAAAGGGGCCCACTGTCCTATTTACTCGCCTTGCCTACAATCTCTTGCCCCGCCCTAAGAGTGTAGAGATACAGTGTCTTGAAAAAGTATTCATACCCCTTGAAATTTTCCACATTTTGTCATGTAACAACCAAAAACGTAATTACATTTTATTGAGATTTTATGTGATAGACCAACACAAAGTGGCACACAATTGTGAAGTGGAAGGAAAATGATAAATGGTTGTCAAAACGTTTTACAAATAAACATCTTAAAAGTGTGACGTGCATTTGTACTCAGCTCCCCTGAGTCAATACTTTGTAGAACCACCTTTCACTGCAAATACAGCTGCAAGTCCTTTTGGGTATGTCTCTACCAGCTTTGCACAACTAGAGTGAAATTTTTGCCCATTCTTCCTTGCAAAATAGCTCAAGCTCTGTCAGACTGGATGGAAAGCGTCTGTGAACAGCAAATTTCAAGTCTTGCCGCAGATCTTCAATTGAATTTAGATCTTAGGTCTGGACTTTGACTGGGCCATTCTAACAATATGCTTTGATCTAAACCATTCCATTGTAACTCTGGCTGTATGTTTAGAATCGTTGTCCTTCTGGAAGGTGAACCTCTGCCCCAGTCTCACATCTTTTGAAGATTAACAGGTTTTTTTCTAAGATTGCCTTGTGTTTGGCTCCATCCACCTTCCCATCAGAAGAAAAGCATCCCTACAACATGATGCTGCCACCACCACGTTTCACGGTGGAGATGGGGTGTTCAGGGTGATGTGCAGTGTTAGTTTTCCGCCACACATAGCGTTTTGCTTTTAGGCCAAAAAGCTCAATTTTGGTCTCATCTGACCAGAGCATCTTCTTCCACATTTGCTGTGTCCCCCAAATGGCTTCTCGCAAACTGCAAATAGGACTTCTTATGGCTTTCTTTCAACAATGGCTATTTTCTTGCCACTCTTTCATAAAGGCCAGATTTGTGGAGTGCACGACTAATAGATGTCATGTGCACAGATTCTCCCACCTGTGCTGTGGATCTCTGCAGCTCTTCCAAAGTTACCAAGGACCTCTTGGCTGCTTCTCTGACTGATGCTATTTGCCCTGACTGTCAATTTAGGTGGCTGGCCATGCCTTGGTAGGTCTGCAGTTGTGCCATACTCTTTCCAATTTTGGGTGATGGATTGAACAGTGCTCCATGAGATGTTCAAAGCTCGGGATATTTTTTTTTTTTTTTTATAACCTAACCCTGCTTTAAACTTCTGCATGACTTTATCCCTGACCTGTCTGGTGTGTTCTTTGGCCTTCATGATGTTGTTTGTCCACTAATGTTTTCTTAAACCACTGAGGACTGCACAGAACAGCTGTAGTTATACTGAGATTAAATTACACACAGGTGGACTATTTACTAATTAGGCAGGTACTAATTAGGTGACTTCTGAAGGCAATTGGTTCCACAACATTTTAATTAGGGGTATCAGAGTAAAGGGGGCTGAATACAAATGCACGCCACACTTTTCAGATATTTGTAAAAAATTTTGAAAACCATTTATCATTTTCCTTCCACATCACAATTATGTGCCTCTGTGTTGGTCTATCACATAAAATCCCAATAAAATACATTTACATTTTTGGTTGTAACATAACAAAATGTGGAAAATTCCAAGGAGTATGAATACTTTAAGGCACTGTAACAGATATAGGTAGGCCTCTAGTCCTAAGATCCCCAGGCAATAGCCAAGCTGTTACAGCCCGTGACACAAAACCAGGGTGGAAAATCAATCCTCAGGATAAAAGCGCTAGATCTTGGAGAGCTGGAATATGACTTTCCATTCCACCGAGAATAGGAATCACTTCTCTTTAAGGCACAAAACTTCGGTTTCCTTCCTGATTGTTGAAAAAGGCCGCTGATATGACATTGTTCGACTGAATCCTGATCGGATTACCTCAAAAGGTGAAAAATCAGGAGCTGAAGGGGAAACCAAATTGCTCTGATTTCACAGATTGGAAGATGAACTTCCTAAAGTGTCCAAGTCCCATCCACTGATACTTGTCACAAGAACCCAGCAGCTGTATGTAAAACGGCTGTGTGAATGTGGCATTAAGGTTGACAATTGAGTTTGCATGTAGCCCCACACAGAGTGGATAAGGGGCTTATATCAGAGCCTGGACATAAATTTCATTTTGGTGCAGCGTTGCATGGCCGCGCAACTGTCAAAGTAACGCAGCACCATAACACAAACCGCTTATGTAACGGCTTCCTGACCGCCCTATAGAAGAAATACTGCTACAGGGCAGGGTGCCAAAATCACATATATATATATATACACACGTGATTCTTGCTCCCATGGTTTTCACGCCCCTCCCAGATAGCGTCAGATTTCCCCTCGATACACCAGTAATCACATTTAACCCCTTGATTGCCAGGAACACGCTCATACACAATAAACCTCCATTGCTAGTATTTTTTAGTATTTTTATCACATCAGCACTATACCAGCGTTCACATTAGTATAGTGTCCACAAAAACACAGCGTTAGCGGGATCAGCCCGGGACCTGCTAGTACCTGCATTTAGCCCCTAAGCTTACCCCCACCCCCCCCCAGCAAGTGCAGTGTGAATAGGTCACTGTCACTTGATACACATTGCAAAAAAACAAAAAAACAAAACAAAAACAAAAGAACATAGCATATTATATCCAACAAGGACCAGCAACGTATTGGTACATCACTGAACTTTGAATGGTTATACCAGGATGATGCCTACAGCTGCAGGCATCATCCTGGTATCTTTTTTCAGCCGATGATCGGCTTTCATGTAAAAGCAATCCTAGTGGCCAATTAGCTGCAGGATTGCTTTTACAAGCAGCGGGAGATGATGACCTCCCCCGCTGCCTTCACGGGCAGTTCCTGGACATCGGGGGAACCTGAGAATGCAGTCGGTGTTTCTGCCAGCTGACCATAGGGCTGATTGGAGACCAGAATTGTGCCAATCATCTCTATAACCTATGAAATCGGAAGCTATGAGCATTTCATCACTTCAGTTTTGCAGAATATAAACAGCGCCATTTGTAAATTGGGAAAGCATCTGATAAGACCGATCTTGGTTTGATTAGATAATTTAAGAGCAGAGGATATATCTAGAGTCTGATAGACCCCAGATTTCTCAAAAAAAAAATATATGACAATGCCTATTGAAGTTATAGGGGATATTTGCAATCCCTGTGATAGCATTAAAAGTGATAAAAAAAATGATAAGGACAGTGTAAAAATAATTTAAAAAATCAAAAGAAAAAAATCTTCCTCGCCTCGGTGACACCCTGTGCCGGTATGTAAACAGCGGTTGCGCCAAGCATGTGAGCTATAGCCATGAACGTCAGATCAAGGGCTGTAATTCTAACACTAGACCTCCTCTGTAAATCTAAAATGGTAGCTTGTAAAGGCTTTTAAAACGTTGCCTATGGATATTATAAACGTATGCAGTTTGTTGCCATTGCACGGGGCATGCGCAGTTTTAAATCATGTCATGTTTGGTATCCTTTTACTCAGCATACCATCATCTTTTATACTTTACCAAATAATTTGCCAATATATTGTGTTTTGTGCATTAAAAGTAAAAAAAAAAAGTGTATATAAAAAAAAAAATTGCGCTTGAAAAAAATAAAAATCGCTGCACAACTACTATGTAACATAAAAAATTGCACCACCCACCATTTTATTCACTAGGGTGTTTGCTTTAAAAAATATATGTTTGGGGGTTTAAATTAATTTCCTAGCAAAAAATACTGAAAAGGCTTGATGTTCAGGTGGTTAGAAGAGTGAGTGATGTGTGGCATAAACTTCTAATGCTGGGCATAAAATGCCCCCACCCCCCAAAACGACCCCTTTTTGGAAAGTAGACACCCCAAACTACAGTCAGGTCCATAAATATTGGGACATCAACACAATTCTAACATTTTTGGCTCTATACACCACCACAATGGATTTGAAATGAAACAAACAAGATGTGCTTTAACTGCAGACTGTCAGCTTTAATTTGAGGGTATTTACATCCAAATCAGGTGAACGGTGTAGGAATTACAACAGTTTGCATATGTGCCTCCCACTTGTTAAGGGACCAAAAGTAATGGGACAATTGGATTCTCAGCTGTTCCATGGCCAGGTGGGTGTTATTCCCTCATTATCCCAATTACAATGAGCAGATAAAAGGTCCAGAGTTCATTTCAAGTGTGCTATTTGCATTTGGAATCTGTTGCTGTCAATTCTCAAGATGAGATCCAAAGAGCTGTCACTATAAGTGAAGCAAGCCATCAGTAGGCTGAAAAAACAAAACAAACCCATCAGAGAGATAGCAAAAACATTAGGCGTGGCCAAAACAACTGTTTGGAACATTCTTAAAAAGAAGGAATGCACCGGTGAGCTCAGCAACACCAAAAGACCCGGAAGACCACGGAAAACAACTGTGGTGGATGACTGAAGAATTCTTTCCCTGGTGAAGAAAACACCCTTCACAACAGTTGGCCAGATCAAGAACACTCTCCAGGAGGTAGGTGTATGTGTGTCAAAGTCAACAATCAAGAGAAGACTTCACCAGAGTGAATACAGAGGGTTCACCACAAGATGTAAACCATTGGTGAGCGTCAAAAACCGGAAGGTCAGATTAGAGTTTGCCAAACGACATCTAAAAAAGCCTTCACAGTTCTGGAACAACATCCTATGGACAGATGAGACCAAGATCAACTTGTACCAGAGTAATGGGAAGAGAAGAGTATGGAGAAGGAAAGGAATTGCTCATGATCCTAAGCATACCACCTCATCAGTGAAGCATGGTGGTGGTAGTGTCATGGCGTGGGCATGTATGGCTGCCAATGGAACTGGTTCTCTTGTATTTATTGATGATGTGACTGCTGACAAAAGCAGCAGGATGAATTCTGAAGTGTTTCGGGCAATATTATCTGCTCATATTCAGCCAAATACTTCACAATTCATTGGACGCCGTTTCACAGTGCAGATGGACAATGACCCAAAGCATACTGCAAAAGCAACCAAAGAGTTTTTTAAGGGAAAGAAGTGGAATGTTATGCAATGGCCAAGTCAATCACCTGACCTGAATCCGATTGAGCATGCATTTCACTTGCTGAAGACAAACCTG
Organism: Staurois parvus; assembly: GCF_062004578.1. NCBI lineage: Eukaryota > Metazoa > Chordata > Amphibia > Anura > Ranidae > Staurois > Staurois parvus. The sequence goes on from NW_028319087.1 coordinate 36,983, forward strand.
AAGGGAAAATGCCCCAAGAACAAGCAGGAACTGAAGACAGTTGCAGTAGAGGCCTGGCAGAGCATCACCAGGAATTAAACCCAGCATCTGGTGATGTCTATGCATTCCAGACTTCAGGCTGTAATTGACTGCAAAGGATTTGCAACCAAGTATTAAAAAGTGAAAGTTTGATTTATGATTATTCTGTCCCATTACTTTTGGTCCCTTAACAAGTGGGAGGCACATATGCAAACTGTTGTAATTCCTACACCGTTCACCTGATTTGGATGTAAATACCCTCAAATTAAAGCTGACAGTCTGCAGTTAAAGCACATCTTGTTTGTTTCATTTCAAATCCATTGTGGTGGTGTATAGAGCCAAAAATATTAGAATTGTGTCGATGTCCCAATATTTATGGACCTGACTGTATATGCTGAAAGGCATGTTGAATCAATAGAAGAATTTATTTTTTTTACACACAAAATTGTCACTTAAATTATTTACTGCTCACACATGCCATGGGTATATGTGCAATTACCCCCCAAAATACATTCTGCTACTTCTCCCGAGTCTGGGGGTGCCACATGTGAGAGATGTTTTTGCAGTCTAGCCAAGTACAGGACCCCAAAATCCAATAAGCACCATCATGCTTTTAAAAAGGGCTTTATTCCCGCATTACACTTCCTGACTACCTATCACAGTTTCGGAGGTACTGAAATGCCAGGATAGCACCAAACCCCCCAAATGACCCCTTTTTGTAAAATAGACACCTCAAGGAGTTTGATAAGCATTTTGCAGATCTCGTTTTTTTTTCTTCATTTTCCAAAAACTTGTGACAACAAACATTTCTTCATATATATAATTATCAAAACCTTGTAAGAAAAAAAAATGACATCTGCAAAATACTCACCATGCCTCTCTTTAAATTCCTTGGGGTGTCTACTTTCCAAAAAGAGGAAATTGGGGGGGTGCTACTCCTGGCATGTCAGGGCCTTCGAAAACTGTGATAGGTAGTAAGGAAATGAAATGAGGAAATTACGCACCTTCAGGCTTTCAAAGTGGTCATTGGAATGTGGCTAGACTCCCCAAAAAGTCTCACACATGTGGCATCCCCATACTCGGTAGAAGTAGAAGAATGTATTTTGGGGTGTAATTCCACATATACCCATGGCTTGTGCAAGAAATATATCATTTAAATCACAACTCTGTGTAAAAAAAACTTAGAAAAAAAACAGAAACTTAGAAAAAAAGAAATCTTCCATGGACTCAATATGCCTCTCAGAAGATAGCTTAGGGTGTCTACTTTCCGAAAAGGGGTCATTTTGGTGGTGTTTGTACTGTCCTGGTATTTTAGCACCTCAAGAAATGTGATGGGCAGTCAGAAAGTAAAAGCTGTGTAAATTCCATTATCTATACCAGTGGTTCTCAACCTTTCTAATGCCGCGACCCCTTAATACAGTTCCTCATGTTGTGGTGACCCCCAACCATAAAATTATTTTCGTTGCTACTTCATAACTGTAATTTTGCAGTGGGAGGAATAGTGCCCCATCGTTGGTGTCAGTGGGGGGGAATAGTGCCCCACCGTTGGTGTCAGTGGGGGGGAATAGTGCCCCACCGTTGGTGTCAGTGGGGGGGAATAGTGCCCCACCGTTGGTGTCAGTGGGGGGGAATAGTGCCCCACCGTTGGTGTCAGTGGGGGGGAATAGTGCCCCACCGTTGGTGTCAGTGGGGGGGAATAGTGCCCCACCGTTGGTGTCAGTGGGGGGAATAGTGCCCCACCGTTGGTGTCAGTGGGGGGAATAGTGCCCCACCGTTGGTGTCAGTGGGGGGAATAGTGCCCCACCGTTGGTGTCAGTGGGGGGGAATAGTGCCCCACCGTTGGTGTCAGTGGGGGGGAATAGTGCCCCACCGTTGGTGTCAGTGGGGGGGAATAGTGCCCCACCGTTGGTGTCAGTGGGGGGGAATAGTGCCCCACCGTTGGTGTCAGTGGGGGGAATAGTGCCCCACCGTTGGTGTCAGTGGGGGGAATAGTGCCCCACCGTTGGTGTCAGTGGGGGGAATAGTGCCCCACCGTTGGTGTCAGTGGGGGGAATAGTGCCCCACCGTTGGTGTCAGTGGGGGGAATAGTGCCCCACCGTTGGTGTCAGTGGGGGGAATAGTGCCCCACCGTTGGTGTCAGTGGGGGGAATAGTGCCCCACCGTTGGTGTCAGTGGGGGGAATAGTGCCCCACCGTTGGTGTCAGTGGGGGGAATAGTGCCCCACCGTTGGTGTCAGTGGGGGGAATAGTGCCCCACCGTTGGTGTCAGTGGGGGGAATAGTGCCCCACCGTTGGTGTCAGTGGGGGGAATAGTGCCCCACCGTTGGTGTCAGTGGGGGGAATAGTGCCCCACCGTTGGTGTCAGTGGGGGGAATAGTGCCCCACCGTTGGTGTCAGTGGGGGGAATAGTGCCCCACCGTTGGTGTCAGTGGGGGGAATAGTGCCCCACCGTTGGTGTCAGTGGGGGGAATAGTGCCCCACCGTTGGTGTCAGTGGGGGGAATAGTGCCCCACCGTTGGTGTCAGTGGGGGGAATAGTGCCCCACCGTTGGTGTCAGTGGGGGGAATAGTGCCCCACCGTTGGTGTCAGTGGGGGGAATAGTGCCCCACCGTTGGTGTCAGTGGGGGGAATAGTGCCCCACCGTTGGTGTCAGTGGGGGGAATAGTGCCCCACCGTTGGTGTCAGTGGGGGGAATAGTGCCCCACCGTTGGTGTCAGTGGGGGGAATAGTGCCCCACCGTTGGTGTCAGTGGGGGGAATAGTGCCCCACCGTTGGTGTCAGTGGGGGGAATAGTGCCCCACCGTTGGTGTCAGTGGGGGGAATAGTGCCCCACCGTTGGTGTCAGTGGGGGGAATAGTGCCCCACCGTTGGTGTCAGTGGGGGGAATAGTGCCCCACCGTTGGTGTCAGTGGGGGGAATAGTGCCCCACCGTTGGTGTCAGTGGGGGGAATAGTGCCCCACCGTTGGTGTCAGTGGGGGGAATAGTGCCCCACCGTTGGTGTCAGTGGGGGGAATAGTGCCCCACCGTTGGTGTCAGTGGGGGGAATAGTGCCCCACCGTTGGTGTCAGTGGGGGAATAGTGCCCCACCGTTGGTGTCAGTGGGGGGAATAGTGCCCCACCGTTGGTGTCAGTGGGGGAATAGTGCCCCACCGTTGGTGTCAGTGGGGGAATAGTGCCCCACCGTTGGTGTCAGTGGGAGGAATAGTGCCCCACCGTTGGTGTCAGTGGGAGGAATAGTGCCCCACCGTTGGTGTCAGTGGGAGGAATAGTGCCCCACCGTTGGTGTCAGTGGGAGGAATAGTCCCCATCGTTGGTGTCAGTGGGAGGAATAGTGCCCCATCGTTGGTGTCAGTGGGAGGAATAGTCCCCATCGTTGGTGTCAGTGGGAGGAATAGTGCCCCATCGTTGGTGTCAGTGGGAGGAATAGTGCCCCATCGTTGGTGTCAGTGGGAGGAATAGTGCCCCATCGTTGGTGTCAGTGGGGGGAATAGTGCCCCATCATGGGTGTCAGTGGGGGGAATAGTGCCCCATCATTGGTGTCAGTGGGGGGAATAGTGCCCCATCATGGGTGTCAGTGGGGGGAATAGTGCCCCATCATTGGTGTCAGTGGGGGGAATAGTGCCCCATCATTGGTGTCAGTGGGAGGAATAGTGCCCCATCATTGATGTCAGTGGGAGGAATAGTGCCTCATCATTGATGTCAGTGTGGTGGAGGGGGAAATAGTGCCCCATCTTTGGGGTCAGGGGGGGGGGAATAGTGCCCCATTGTTGGTGTCGGTGGGGGGAGGAATAGTGCCCCATCATTGGTGTCAGTGGGGGGAATAGTGCCCCATCATTGGTGTCAGTGGGGGGAATAGTGCCCCATCATTGGTGTCAGTGGGGGGAATAGTGCCCCATCATTGGTGTCAGTGGGGGGAATAGTGCCCCATCATTGGTGTCAGTGGGAGGAATAGTGCCCCATCATTGGTGTCAGTGGGAGGAATAGTGCCCCATCATTGATGTCAGTGTGGTGGGGGGGGGGAATAGTGCCCCATCGTTGGTGTCGGTGGGGGGAGGAATAGTGCCCCATTCTTGGTGTCAGTGGAAAGAGGAATAGTGCCCCATCGTTGGTGTCAGTGGAAAGAGGAATAGTGCCCCATCGTTGGTGTCAGTGGAAAGAGGAATAGTGCCCCATCGTTGGTGTCAGTGGGGGGGAGGAATAGTGCCCCATCGTTGGTGTCAGTGGGGGGGGGGAATAGTGCCCCATCGTTGGTGTCAGTGGGGGGGAGGAATAGTGCCCCATCGTTGGTGTCAGTGGGGGGGAGGAATAGTGCCCCATCATTGGTGTCAGTGCGGGGGGGGGGAGGAAATAGTGCCCCATCATTGGTGTCAGTGGGAGAAATAGTGCCCCATTGTTGGTATTAGTCACACAAATGATGGGGCACTATTCCTCCCACTGACACCAATGATACTTACCTTGCTGACCCCTGCTCCAGCCTGGGCTCGCTCTCTCACTTACCTGTCAGCTGTCTTCCTTCTCTGACCGCTCTCCTCTTCACTTACTCCGGCAGTTCCCTCGATCTTCTTAGATCTACGCGCGCTGCCGCTCGGCTCCTCCTCTCCAAGCTCCACCTCCTCGCCGGTGATTGGCCACCTGTGTGCCTCTCCTGAGCTACAGTTCCGGTGGCCAATCAGCGGCGAGGAGGCGGAGTTGTTGAGGGATCCCGGAGGTGTGGCCAGGTGACAGGGCAGCGTGTCATCCCGCCCACACATCGACTGAGTCAGAGGAGCGGTGTCTCGGTTCCTAAGACCATCGGAAATATGCGTTTTCCGATGGTCTTAGGCGACCCCTGGGAAATGGTCGTTCGACCCCCAAAGGGGTCGCGACCCCCAGGTTGAGAACCGCTGATCTATACCATAGTTTTTAGATGCTATCACTTTCACACAAAGCAATCAATATACACTTAGAGATTTTTTTTTTAACCAAAAACATGTAGCAGAATACATTTTGGCCTAAATTTGACGAAATTTTAGTTTTTTTTTTTTTTTTTATTACAGAAATGAGAAAATATCGGGTTTTTAAAGAAAAAATAAATTCTCAAAACTTTGTTTATAGCGCCAAAAATAAAAAGCTCACAGGTGATCAAATACCACCAAAAGAAAGTTCTATTTGTGTGGAAAAAAGGACGGAAATTTCATTTATGTTCCATATTGCATGACCGCGCAATTGTCAGTTAAACTAGTGCAGCGCTGTATAGGAAAAAAAATGGCGTAAATTGCAGTATCTATACCATAGTTTGTAGACGCTATAACTTTCACACAAAGTAATCAATATACAGAGCTTTCTTTTGGTGGTATTTAATCACCACTGGGGATTTTATTTTTTGCTAAATTAAACCAAAAATTCTGAAAAAAATATACGTTTTTCTTTGTTTCTGTTATAAAAGTTTGCAAATAAATAATTGTTCTTCATAAATTTAGGCCAATATACATTTCTTTGGTGAAAATAACCCAAATTAGGATGTATTATTTAGTCTGTAGGAAAGTTATAGAGTTCACAAACTATGGGATATATCTGGCTGTCAGTACATCAGGATTGATCAATTTTCAATCTAATTTCTTGAGGTCCAAGAATGTCAGAACAGTACAGACATCACTCAAATAACCCCTTTTTGCAAAGTAGACAGTCCAACGTATTTCATAACAGGCATGACCTTGGGATTACTGTGCTTGATTGGCCAGCAAACTCACCTGACCTGAACCCCATAGAGAATCTATGGGGCATTGCCAAGAGAAAGATGAGAGACATGAGACCGAACAATGCAGAAGAGCTGAAGGCCGCTATTGAAGCATCCTGGTCTTCCATAACACCTCAGCAGTGCCACAGGCTGATAGCTTCCATGTCACACCGCATTGAGGTAGTAATTGCTGCAAAAGGGGCCCAAACCAAATACTGAGTACATATGCATGCTTATACTTTTCAGAGGTCCGATATTGTTCTATGTACAATCCTTGTTTTATTGATTGCATGTAATATTCTAATTTTCTGAGATTGTGGATTTGGGGTTTTCATGAGCTGTAAGCCATAAACATCACAATAATGACAAATCACGGTTTGAACTATCTTGCTTTGCATGTAATGAGTCTCTCTCATATATTAGTTTCACCTATTAAGTTGCATTACTGAAATAAATGAACTGTTGCACGATATTCTAATTTTTCGAGTTTCACCTGTACACGTAGAATGGAAGAACTAAAGCTGAATGTAAAGCAATAAGTGGCATCTGCAGTCCATTTTCGAATTTTGAAATTACATGGGGATAGCTGCAACTAGTATGCAATTAAGCAAAAATTACAACCAGCAGGCTTTAAACTTCAGAATGTTTGCATTTGGAAGATCTGCAGATTGCAGCATTTGATACAGACAAGTATGTGAAGCCAAGCACTTGCTTTGGATAACATCAAAAGATAAGCCATTAAACATACTGTAGGTCACAAGCCATATATTGGTTATTCTAAGAAATCTAATGATTAAAACATTATTTTCAAGATTAAATTTAAAATCCATAAATCATTCTGGGCAATCATGCGGTTTTTCTTATTACTTAGCAAGTAAAATTGTTTATATGTACCCAAATTATTCTATTAACAAGCATATAACAAAAAGAAAGAAGAAAATCACTATATGAACGTAAAGTAAAAGTTAACGTGTATAGGTACAGGTGGGTATAGACCAGTGGTCGGCAAGCCGCGGCTCTTTACAAGCTTAAATGCGGCTCTTCTGTGTGCCGGGCGCCCGCTCCCCTCCCTCCTCTCCCTCCTCTCGGACGGGCGTGTGCAGGGCGGCCGCCCCCTCCCCTCCCTCCTCTCGGACGGCCGCCCGCTCCCCTCCCTCCTCTCGGGCGGCCGCCCCAAAAGTCAGGACTCTGCAGCTGTCAGGATGTAGGCGGGGCAGCCAGGATGTAGGCGGGGCAGCGTGACGAACTCCTCTCCTCTCACAGTCCGCCCTGAAGACCAGAACGGCGCGGGAAGCACGGCGAGAGAAACGCGCGGAGCAAAGGTAAGTGAATTGACACAGGGGGGACTTACTATATGGGGGATGAATTACTATATGGGGGACTTACTATATGGGGGGGGACTTACTATATGGGGGGGAACTTACTATATGGGGGGGGACTTACTATATGGGGGGGGACTTACTATATGGGAGATGAATTACTATATGGGAGATGAATTACTATGGGGGGGATGAATTACTATGGGGGATGAATTACTATGGGGGATGAATTACTATATGGGGGATGAATTACTATGGGGGATGAATTACTATGGGGGGATGAATTACTATGGGGGGATGAATTACTATATGGGGGATGAATTAATATGGGGGATGAATTACTATATGGGGGATGAATTACTATATGGGGGATGAATTACTATATGGGGGATGAATTACTATATGGGGGATGAATTACTATATGGGGGATGAATTACTATATGGGGGATGAATTGCTATGGGGGATGAATTGCTATATGGGGGATGAATTACTATATGGGGGATGAATTACTCTATGGGGGATGAATTACTCTATGGGGGATGAATTACTCTATGGGGGATGAATTACTATATGGGAGATGTATTTTCAGTTTTAAAAATGTGGCTCTCAAAATAAATTTCAATCGTGGTTTTGGCGAGATTTGGCTCAGTTGAAAAAAAAGGTTGCCCACCACTGGTATAGGGGAGAAAAAAAAAGTCAGTCAAAAAACAATACTTACTTTGTACTTTTGGCCTGATGTGCCTGGCAGTCCTCTTGGTACCTGTTGAGCTGTCCAGGCATCACACTGCTGATAGCCACTTTTAGTCTTTGCAGTGGCTCTTTCAGTCGGTCATCCTATAAAAGTTAAAAAACAAGAGCAAAAGACAATGTGTATACACAAAAAAAACGCTATTTAAATTTCATAGTCAGAGGTGAACTTTTCTGTTACAATTTTCAAAACACAAAGTGTTCCAAAAACATTTGGTTTAGACTACAAATGTTATATGACCAAACTGGAACAAACTGTTTTCAGTCAAGTGTTTCCTAGTAAAGGAAATTAATGACTAGTAAACCACATAAAAAGACAGAAAGAGTACTGTCTCTTGAAGAAAAAAAAATGGCAGACAAGTAAGGACATGTGCTATGTAGATGTCAGAAAACCCATTTCTTTAAATATGTGTAATATGTTCTAACAAGACTGGTTCTATTGCTATTTTTTTTTTTCCAAAAAGAAAGCCTTTATTAAGAAAGAACATAATGGTACAAAAGACATGTACAGGGTGCCTAAGCGAAACAGCAGGCACAACCTACAGCGATACAGCAGTAACTCAAACAAGAAAATACAGATAATGATAATGCAATAATACAAAACCCGACTACAATAAGGTTATGCTTGCAACAAACCGGAGCCAATATAGTATAGTATGGGGTGCAATTGCATCATATAATATCCCCTGCGCTCGTGCTTCGCCAAGCAGGGCTGTAGCGATAGGAAGAGTGGTCATGGCATCTGAACGTAGGAATTGGACAAAAACTTATGGCAAGGTGGAGAGTTACAAAAACCGGCATACGTTGCGGTAGGAGCCGTTGATGGAAGTGGGGAGAGTGAAAGGATGGCATGTCTAGTGTTCCAGGTAGCATAGCAAAGCGAGAGGCGAGAAGAAAAGAGAAAGGAGAAAAGAGAGAAAGGGAAATAGAGAGAAAAGTGATAGAAACAGAAAGAGGGGGATGGGGGTGGAAGGTGAAGAAAAAAAAAAAAAAATTCCAAAATAAATTAATAGTGGGGGGGGGGGGGGGGGGAAACATATGGGGTGAGAAATGACAGCAATATCTGAGGTTACTCATGCATGGGGATAGGAGTTAAGCTAACGCCAGAGTCGCGTGGGAAGGGATACATTGTCGAAAAGAGTCTCAGTGCCTATCACAAAAACTACTGTAAAGAAGTAACATCAGCAGGAAAGCCGGACCAAGTCAGACCTGATGGTCCATAAGAGACTTGTACGTAGGAGTAGTTGTGAAGTAGATCCAGCAGGCCCAAATGTGGGAAAATTTAGTGGGAGTGTCAAGGGCCGACGCAATTAGTTCCTCCATGTCTGCCATTTTACCCACACGGACAAGCCAATCACGAACAGAGGGGGGGCGAGAAGAGCCCCAAAGGACGGGAAGGCAGAGTCTGGCCGCGTTGACCATATGCATGGCCAAAGATCTATGATATTGTCCCCCCGGAAGGGAGGAATGATGGAGGAGAAAGTGGGCCGGGGACAGATCCAGAGGCACGGTCGTCACCGATACTACAATCCTATGGACCTCTTGCCAAAACGGTTGAATGCTCGGACAGGACCACCAGATGTGTAAAAATGATCCGTCCGCAGCCCCACACCTCCAACAGGTATTGGGATAAGAAGGATTGAAATGAGAAATTTGTGAAGGGGTGCGATACCACCTCGACACCAATTTGTAACCGTTTTCCTGCGTCGAGACATTAAGGGAGCATTTATGAGAATATTTGAATACACGTGCCCAGTCGGAATCCGCCAAATTATCATCCAAATCTCTATTCCAGGCCTGACAGGAGGGCAGGGAGTTATAGGCCCTATTCTCAATTAAGAGAGGGTAAATTTCTGAAATCAAATGCTTACGCGGTTCTCCTTTCGAGCAAATATCCTCAAAAGGGGTAAGAGGGCGGGTCCAATCACGGAAAGGTTTATGCGAGAGCAGATAATGCCGTATTTGCAAATAAACCCAGAGAGGAAAATTGTGGGTACCCAAGCTGTCACGCAGTTCGTGGAGTGATTTCATCTTGCCTTCGTGGAGAAAGTGTTTGGCCAAAATTTGATCATGCGGCCAATGTTCAGAGAGAAAGTTCTTGTGCATTCCAGGGGGGAAGTCAGGGTTGAGTCGGATGGAAGTGAGACAATTCGGAGACGCAGAAATAGATGCTGATTTGCAGGTATAGCGGAAGGCTTTCAGGGTAGGGCCTACCAAAGGGTGAGTAAGAAGGACCTGAGGCGTATGCTTCAGCGGCAGCCAAGGGATCGAAATCAGGGGTGCGGACGAGAAGGCGTGTTCTAGTTACACCCAGTCCTTAGAAGCAGAGTGGACATGCCAATCCACTACACGGCAGAGCTGGCACGCCAAATAGTAACGGTGAAGGTCAGGAAGGCTAATACCACCACTAAGTTTAGGGAGAATCAGTTGGGAATAAGCAATGCGCGGGCATTTATGGTTCCATAGGAATAGAGAACAGAGCCTCCTACAGGATGTGAAGAAGGCAAGCGGTATGTGGATGGGCAGAGTTTGAAAGAGGTAGAGAAGGCGAGGAAGGATGTTCATTTTAATTATCGCAGCTCTTCCAAACCACGAAAAGCAAGGACGGTGCCATTTATTCAGATCCCCTTGGAGAGAACGAAGAGTGGGTAAAAAATTCTTAGCATATAAATCGTCGGGGTTGCGGGTAAGCTGTACACCTAAATAAGAAAGTGAGTCCCTTTCCCAATGAAACGGGAAACGCGACTCACAATCAGAAACTACTTCCGAAGGCAAGGTGATGTTGAGAGCGAAAGACTTGGAAAAGTTAATCTTAAAGTTCGACAAATAACGAAAAAATGCAAAGTCCTTTAGTAAATTTGGCAGAGTAATATGCGGTTCGGCAAGGAAAAGAAGAATATCGTCCGCGTAAGCCGCAAGCTTATATTCCTTATCCGAGACCGCAATTCCTTTGATGTCGGGGTTAGAGCGCAACTTCCGTAGAAGGGGCTCCAAGGAAAGGACGAACAAGAGTGGAGAAAGGGGGCAACCCTGACGCGTACCGTTGCCCAAAGGAAAAGAGTTTGACAAATGGCCATTGACCCGGACACGCGCAGTAGGGCCTGAATACAGGGTCATTATAAAATTGAGCATCTTCTCACCCAGACCCAATTGCACCAAAGACTCCTGCAGATAGTCCCAGGCGATCCTATCAAAGGCCTTCTCCGCATCCAGGGAAAGGAAGAAACCGGGAAAGTTAGATTTACAGAGCCAATGTTGGAGGTTGAGGGCCTTAATGGTATTATCCCTGGCCTCCCTACCCAGGATAAATCCAGCTTGGTCCAAATGGATCAAGGAGGGGAGCAGAGGAAGAAGTCGATTGGCAAGGATTTTCGCAAAGATTTTAATGTCCACATTCAGCAGGGAGATGGGTCTATAATTAGAAACCTGTGTGGCATCCTTGTCACCTTTAGGAATAACTGTGATATGGGCTTCCAGAAGGCGATTTTGAGGTTGAGGGTCTTGAGAGAAAGTGTTGAATGCCGATAGGAAAGGGGTACCCAGGATGTCAAGGAAAGATTTGTAATATGCCGCCGAAAAGCCGTCCGGGCCCGGACTCTTACCCGGTTTCATCCGTTGCAAAGCACACTGCACCTCATTCAGTGTCAGGTCTGTTTCCAACGATGCAGCCAAGTCCTCCGAGAGGGCCGCCGGGCCGTGACGGCGGAGAAACTCGGAAATCAGGGAGGCCCTGGAATTGTCAGTGGGCAGAGGGGGATGTTCCGGAGGGAGATTATATAAGGAAGTGTAAAATTGTTCGAAGTGGGTGGCAATGTCAGGGTTAGATGTGGCCATAGTGCCATCAGAACCCCTAATTCTGTGCACCGTCATGCTGGATCTTTGTTCACGGAGAGCTCTGGCGAGAAACTTCCCACTCTTATTAGCAAATTCATAATACAGCTTTTGTGAAAGAATGAATCGTTTCTTAACCACCCTACCCAGTTCAGTAAGAAGTTGTGAGCGTAGACTCGTTAGTTCAGATAAGGTCGACGCGGCCAGAGACCGTTTATGCGCCCTCTCCAAGGAGTGTATCCTGCCCGTGAGGAATTTCAAATGTTCTTGTCTATCTCTTTTGCGCTTTGTCGCCGCTGCAATGAGGAAGCCACGGATAACACACTTGTGGGCTTCCCACAGCGTGAGGGGGGAGATATCAGGAGAGGAATTTAGGGAAAAATATTCCGTCAGATTGGAGCGTATCTCCTGTAAAATAGCGGGATCTGCAAGAAGGGAAGCATCCAGGCGCCAAAATTTCAAGCGAATGAACACATCAGGGAACCGCAAGGTCATGATGATGGGGTGATGGTCGGAAAGAACCATAGGTTCTATCGAAGCAGCATGGAGGAGTGGGAGATCCGATTGCGACAGGAAGAAATAATCTATCCTGGAATATTTATTATGGGGAGCAGAGTAAAATGTGTAGTCTTTCACAGAAGGGTGAAGGGTTCTCCAGGAGTCATGCAATTGTAGATGTTGTAGTTGTGTGCGTATTTGTTTAAGGGCCTTGAACGGCAGAAAGGAGCTACCTGAAGAGGAGTCTAACAGCGGGTTAAGTGGGACATTCAAGTCGCCCCCTAAAATCAACATTCCGGATTGGAACCCAGCCAGGGCGGTGGTAATTGAGCGCATGAAAGAAACCTGCTTGGTGTTAGGAGCATATACATTGGCCAGTGTAACAGGTCGCTTAGCACAAAAACCCTTTACAAACAGGTATCTGCCTTCTGGATCAACAAGGGAGTCCGACACCGATAAAGGACAATGTCTAGCGAGTAAGATGGCAACACCCTTTGGCTAGAGGGTTAGCAGCATGGATAACTGTAGGGAAATGGAAATTGAAAGTTTGGGTATAGAATCCTGGCGAAAGTGCGTCTCTTGGAGGAAGACCACATCCGCTTTTTGTTTACGCACGTAGGAGAGCAACATGGAACGCTTCTCGGGCACGTTCAGGCCCTTGGCATTGAGTGAAAGGCATTTCAAGGACAATGGTCCTGAGACTGAGGTGGAGGCCGACATGGTAACCCGTCAGTAGAATGCACTAGGGATGAGGGGAAAGGGAAGGAAAAAAAAAAAAAAAGGGGGAGGGGAGAATAAGAAGAAAAAGTGGAAAAGATAAACGGCTTGGGGAAGAGACCCGCTGTTCCCTATGAGAAGAAAAAAAAAAAAAAAAAAAGGGGGGGGGGAAGATAGCTAGGAAAGAAAGTAAGAAGGAGGTGGAAAGAGAAAGAAAAGAAAGAGAAGCAAGAAATGGAAACAAACTATATAGTGAAACGCGCCGTATAGACGATCAGTAGGAGCTCACAGAGCCCACTGTGTGGGGAACGAGGAGGACGCCGAAACGAGAATAAACGCCACCGCCGGCCGGTGGTCACGCCAAAATATGGAATCAGGTGAGAAAATATGTGAAGAGGCGGGAGGAGGTCGGTAGTGACAGAAGGTTTAGGAGGTTCTAGAAAAAACCGGGTAGGAAGGGTCGCATACCAACTCCATGAAGTGGCAAAGTGTAAGTCATGTGTGGGGCACTAAAGCGCAGGCTGGGACAGGAATAAATTCTGAGAGGTATAAATCAGGTCAAAAAACCGTCCCCACGCTGTCCAAGCCCGAGTGTCTGGTAACTCCAGAACACACATATAAGGGAAGGGTTGGAGAATGTGGAGACGGTCGCAAGGCCTGAAACGAGGGAAGACAAATGTAGGAGAGTGGAGGGCAAAGACGAGTATTGCAAGCATCTCCTTAACAAAAAACAAAGTTATCAACGGGTTAGCAGAGGCAAAACAAACGAAAATCAAGGCATTAACAATGAAAAACACAATGGAACCCCAAGTGGTTAGCAAATACAGACTAAACATCCCAGGGTCAGCACCAGTGAAGCCGATACTAAACAAAACACTGACCCTATACTGCAAGTGTTTATAAGTAATATAATCAATGCCCCCATCATCACAAAAGGGACGAGCATCACCTCCCCCACAACCCACTAAGATCCTTAGAGCAAAGGGGAAATGAACCTCAAGGGGACCCCGCCCAAGCTATGATCCCTAGAAGCCGCTTGACAGCAAGAGCAGGAAACAGGAATAACCCAATGAGAAGAAGGCAAGGCCAGGCGGGACAACCCTATAGGAAGCAGGGAAGGGGATGCTCAGTCATCTAACCACAGGCAAGAAGCATTAACCCCAGGAGCCACCCCAGAAACTCCCCCCACCACACCCAACCACAAACCCACCCCCCATCCGGCCACCCGCCCACCTCCACAGACCCAAATACAGTGCATAGAATACTCAGCCCTCTTGCGCCAGCACTGAAGAAATCAACTGGGCATAGCCGATCACAGAACAAGGGAGAGGCTGAGTTCAGCTGGGAGCTTCTTCAAAGATAACAGAGCGTCAGACATTGAGGCAGGATGAGGACCCTTGGGTACGAAGAGGATGCAGCAAAAGGTGGGCGGACAATCCGGAAGCTGACCACTAAGGCGGATACTTGAGCGACCAGTTCACTGGGTGGGTTCCAGGTGAGGAGGGGACAGAAGTTCAGCTGGGGGATCCGGGGAGCCAAATCGCAGCAGTAAAGAGCGAGCAGAGGGTCAAGAAATCCACATCGGAGCAACCGACTATCACACGCAGCAGGTTCTAGAACCAATGAGGCAGGGGTACAGTGGAGACACCCGCAGGGCGTCTTTCCCTTAGTGGGTGCTGGTCAGAGTCCAGAGGCGTAGATTCCCCAAAAAGCTAACAAATGACGTGTCAACTGGGAAGGGAGTCCAGCGCAAAACAAGTTGTGAGAGAGGAGGCATTCGGAGTTCCTTAGGGAAGGCCATGGGAACAACAGAAGAAATATAATGAACCACAGGCAGCTGAAAAAAATTACACAGAAGTGGCCCGATGAAAGGGGAGCGGGAGCCATTTAAGGCTCGTGCCGTTGCTTTCTGTGCGTGGGGGAGGCCGATGGGCTAGAAGCGGCCACCGCGCCTCCAATGGGAGGTCTTGGAGGAGTCGAAGGGACAGTCCGTCTTCTACGAAGGGAGTGGCCCTGCCAGTCCATTGCACCATCTGCTGAATCTGGGGTCAGGGTCGGAAGCCCTCTCAGAGACCCCTGCCAGTCCAGCAGGTCGATTAATGGGATATTCAGTGACGAGCAAAAAGATGGTAGATCTTCAGGAATTCGCAAGTCATATGTGTGGTCACCAACCCGAGCTGAAAGGCAAAACGGAAATCTCCATCTATATAGAATATTATGGGAACGGAGCGACTCTAGTAGTGGCCTCAAAGCTCGCCTTTGTAGTAGGGTCATGCTGGATAAATCCTGGTACAGTTGTATATCCGCTCCTTCGTATGACAGATGCCTTCTGATCCTAGCGCATCGAAGTATATCTTCCTTGAGCGGGAAGTTAACAATGCAGCAAATGATATCTCTGGGTGGATCCGCATCGCTCCCCCTGGGCCGACTTGCTCTGTGTGCACGCTCAATCTCAATAGGGGTCGCCGGCGGGCGACCCAGAAGGTCGTTAAAGATGGTTGTCACTGCCTTAGGTATATCAGGGTTTTCCACGGATTCTGGTACACCGCGGAGTCTAATGTTATGTCTACGGCCACGGTTATCCAAGTCTTCAATCTGCCTGTAGAACTCTCTGATAGTCGCAGTGTGGACCCCTGACTGTCTCTGTAAGTGGAGTAGAGCATTCTTGTTGCTACTGGAGACCGTTTCTACCTGAGCCAGTCTTGAGCCCATTGCGCGGATGTCTTCCCTTAAATCATTAAGGGCAGTGGTCAGGGTAGTAGCCAGAGAGGCCTTTATATCAGAGGCCACAGCTTGTAGATCTTTTAGGGATAAGGACTGTGTGGCAGAAGAAAGATCATGCTGTGGCACTGTGTCACTTCCAGCCTGCAAAGCCATGCAGGAAGAGCAGCCTGTGTCTGTGTCAGAGGCTGAGGCTGCAGAGGGAGGGGGAGAGGGGGATTGAGAGAGAGAGGGAGGTGGCTGCGGCCCTGCTCTCTGAGCCTAGGAGCTAAAGAGCTCCTTAATATGTCTCCCAGCTGGCTTGTGGCCCCTTGGGGATCGCGATCGGGTGCCGGAGAGCGTCCGGTCGTGTTTCCCCATGATGTGAGGGGTCTATCTTACCCCTCCCGCCCGCGCTGTTTGGCAGTCCGATCCGGCCGGCGGGAGCTCCTGCATTAAGCGGCCATTCCGCTCAGCGCCAAGCCACGCCCCCCGGTTCTATTGCTATTAACAAAAAGCCCTAGCATACGCTGAGGAGCTAAACCTGTAGATAGATGACTGGCATCCAAAAACACAAGGAATGCGAATTAGAGAAGGATCTTGGCGATTATATAAATCTCAACCAACCAAATAAAATAAACCTCATGTTGTTTAAATAGAATACCTTTTTTGTGAAAACAACATTTGCCCTTTATGGGAGCCCCAACATAGCGCTTTCCTATACTGAAAATTAAATTCACAGAGTTGTTAGGACAAAAAAGTGAGACTCTAAGAAAGCTCAAGATAATTACCAGCAAAAGACAACAGCCTCCACAAAACCAATAAAGTATTCTCAGTACAGTCAAGGGAAAATAGTCTTGTAAAAACTAGTATTTTGTATGAAAGTAAATATAAAATGCTTGTATGAGCTTTTTTTGGTGGTAAATCCTATAAAGCCTTGTGACCTTCAGCAAAGGTAAGACAAGACCTCAACAGCCAAGCCATCAAAGCCAGTGGCCATGAAGCAGGATGGAACAGGAGACCCTGAGAGAAAAGATCCAGATGATCATGTAGGGACCATGGAGAGTCGGCTAAGAGTCAGACTATGTTCAAGAACCATGCCCTCCTGGACCAATTTAGAGCAATGAGAAATAATTGGAAAGAATCTACCTAGCCCTCCTTTCAAACAACTGCTCTGAAGCAGGAGTTTGAAAAGGGCTGGAGGGAGAGGCAGGATGGGATGCATAAATCAGGTTGAATGGATTCCACAGAGTGACTGAACCTATTCAGTTTGTGGTTAATTCTGGAAACCATCTGATCTATGTCCGGAGTTCCCAACCAAAGATCAAGTTGTTGAAACATCTCCAGGAGGAGGGACCAATCTCTAGAATCCAGCAGCTGGTTTAGGAAGTCCGCTTGCCAATTTTCCATGCTGGAAAAGTGCAACTTAAACAGAACTAGAACACTGAGCTATGCCCCACTGATCTCAGCTTCTTGAAAAGCAGCCTAACTTCTGGTACCACCTTAATGATTTATGTACACCACTGCTGTAGAATTTGCAGACTGGACCATGACTGGCAGTCCCTGGAGCAAGGGGGTCTACAGCTGAAGGGAAGGCCGAATTACCCTGAGCTAGACCTGGATGTTTACTGGTATCTGCATTTCCTCTGTTGACCACCCCTGCTAAACTGACAGGAGTCCAGGACTTCTCCCCATATGCTAAAGATAGTTATTAAGAGGTTGTAGAATAAATTATCGTATCACCCAATATATGGTCTCCATTCAGTAGCCAAAAAAGGCATGCAAAAAAAGGGGATTTGTGAAAAGAGATTCACAGAAAAAGCAGCTACATAATGAACAGAATGTGACACTCAGAAAAATTTCCAAAAATTATGCTTTATTACACATATAAATATGACATGTGGGCAGTTGCCCTGGTTTACCATCACCTCAGTAAGAGACAATACACACAGACCTAAAACCATATAAAATGACACCAAGACCGGTCTGAATGCATGTGCAACAGAGAAAATGACTACAGGAGTCTAAAGTCCCTGTAGCACAAACGCATAGGTGAACACTTCCCAAAGGAGGTGTATCCAAAAATTATACCATAGGTATATCATGAAACAGGTTATAATAATGTAGACTAAGCTCCTACCATAATGGTTATATCCTAATCAGGGAATTTCAAAAAATATTATACTATGGATATAAGTATCACATGTATGCAATGCAGCAAGCACAGTATGCGTCAAAAAGAGAAAAGCATGCCTCTATGCCTATATGAAAAAAGACATTATATCATATATATGATGCAGTACATTCCTATGCCGGCACAAGTGGTTGGGGCCCATTCATCTGTAATGTAAACAGCTGTTTCCTAGGGCTCTTGAAATGAGAATATGCCCCATTTGTTCCCAGGATTGAGGAAAAGATGCAAAAAGCAGCACACTGCTTGAAATGGTTTCTTCACCACTACATGTGGACTACATACCACTTTCAGTAAGAAAAACAAGACACATCCCAAAAGATCTTCTGCCTGTTGAAATATACGTGGTATAACTTGTTTCCTATATAAAGCACCATGATGTCCCCATCCTGTAGTGAAACAAATAATATGTGGAAAGTCACTAAGAGAGCTTACACTCTATATAGGATATATAGGTCATATAGATCACATAGGACCATATATCTAATGTCCTGTAACAGTCCACTCACCACCTGTGCAAATGGCTAATAGGAAAGGAAAGAATGTCCTTCATGGGTACTGCCATACAAGGTCAGAGAGGCCAGGGAACCACCGCTGACATCCGCCGATATACCGCGGGTTCCAGCCCCTTCTTGGCGCCTATGCTGCTTAGGCTTGCCTCATGGCATGTGAAGATGGCTTCCTCCTTGTAGGTCAGCGTGCGTTCCACCTAATGCGCATGACCGGAAGTGACGTATGTGACGTATGACGTCAACGCGTTTCGCCGATGGGCGTATCTCACTCAGCTTCGTCAGGACCAATGAAAACACTGCATTTCAATTTCCTATTTATAGTGGGTTAAGACCCACCCATTTATGCAAAAACTATCCTGCAGTTATTCTCAATGGAAGAAAAAAAGGGGGGCTAAATACTTAGCACAGCTGCTGGTCATTATTGAATATAATTAAAAAGACAGGCGACTAGAAACATCAGAGAGAGGAAAGGCTTGGCAATTTTAACAATGCATATATAAATCAAAGGACCATGAGTTAGATATACTGATCAGTTGAAACATTACCACACTCTCACCAGAAGATGGCGATATTAATGAAAGAATTACCAGGTCTATTCATTGAGTCAAGTTCCCAAAAGAACAATATGAATTACCGCAAAGCCACCACAAGATGGCAATATTAACTAAGAATTTTCACTATGGGTTATTTTATAAAAAATATACCCAAATTTCAAATACCCATTTTATGGTATAGTTATTATTAAGGGAAAAAGGGATAATTAGCTCAACGGTCGATCCTTTCACATTTTTTGGAGCTATACTTAAATTCATAACATGAGGTCATCAATATTATTGTTATTATTCCCAAATACAAAAAAGGTTTACCTTAGTTATTTAACATATAATCCAACTATTAGTGAAGACAGAAAAATACCATAAGTTAGCCAACATATGGAGATATAAGGGTACACAACTATGTAAATCTATTTATCCAAAAATACTTGGAGATCACATTCCACATTTAACCCCTTTGGGTACAATGTATCAAGTTTATATATCCAGTATTTCTCCTTTTTAAGCAGTTCTCTGTCAAAATCACCTCTCCTTTGTGGAAAGTGCAATGCATAGAAACCTTTCACTTTTGTACCATCCAGTTTACCTCCATGATATTTAGCATAGTGTTGAGCAAGATTGCTTTCAGGATCATTTGATCTAATATCTCTAAGATGTTCACCTATTCGTACTTTAAGTTGTCTTTTGGTCTTACCAATATACATCTTTTTACAGGGACAGGTTAAGATATATAACACTCTCACTGTAGAACAATTTATGAGACTTTGAATTTTATAGTGAGTGTTGTTTCCTGAGTCATAAAAGGAATCCGTACGATCTACATATTTACAAATTTGACATTTTCCACATTTAAACATCCCCTTAGTACGTGATTTCAACCATGTTGTTTGTTTTAATGGTTGATAATCAGAATGGATAAGGAGATCACCAAGATTTGGTGCTCTTCTTGCTACCATCTGGGGGCGTTCACCTACAATCCTACTCAGCTTGGGGCATTGAGTTAAAATCTTCCAATGTTTTTCTAATATTAATTTTACATCTTGCCATTGGGCTCCAAATTGGGTTATCATTCTAACAGGTTGATCACTTACTTTGACCTTCTCATCCTTTTTGGGAGATAATAGATCCTTGCGGTCAGTTTGATATGCCCGTCTCCGAGCATTTCTAATTTGAGAGTGAGAATATCCCCTTTCCCTAAATCTTCTATAGAGGTCCTGAGCCTCCATCCTAAAATCATTAATGTTCGAACAATTTCTCCGACATCTCAAAAACTGTCCCACTGGAATCCCTGAAATCAGTGAACGTGGGTGGTAGCTTCTAGCCTCTAATAGGGTATTAGCAGCAGTTGGTTTCCTATATGTCTTTGTGAGGAGTCTTCCGTTCTCAAGTCTAATTTCCAAGTCCAGAAAGGAAATACATCTTTCATCAGATATATATGTAAGTCCAATATTAAAGGAGTTTTGATTTAACTCCTCCATAAAAAGTTTTAATTCCTCAGATATTCCTCGCCATACAAGGAACACATCATCTATATATCTTAACCAAATCTGGACATTAACAAGAAATCTTGATGATCTGAAGACAACCTGCTCCTCCCAGAAACCGAAATGAAGACATGCGTAGGCCGGAGCCCACGGTGCTCCCATACTAGTACCTCTAGTCTGTTGATAAAAGGTATTATTAAATTGGAAAAAATTATGTCGTAATGCAAAATCCAACTGAAGGAATTAGCCTTTCAGCATTACCATACCGCCTTTTTGTCTCTTGACCTGAGATCTGCCATTTTAAGATAAGAATCCATTTTGAGATTTATGTCAATACTTAAAGATGAATTTGTGTTTTAAGACTGTTTCTTACTTTCGATAAGAGTCTGAGGTTCCTCTTTTTCTTTCAGATGTAACTTCCTTTTTTCCTCTACCTAGCATAAGACTGAAAGTCTGCGGTGGGCTTTTTTCCTGTTGCAAGAGTATTAATAAACTATAGCCAGCGCTAAAAGGGAAGTTGTCTACTTTCTATATTAATGCTTGACGCATATAATAATAATTAACATAAATGCTAAATGATTGGGCATTACTGACGTATATAATATTCTGATTGGTCAATGCATACCTGTCAATTGATTGGTTCTTATATTTCCATGTATTGTTTTAAGTTTCATATATAAGTTTGAACACGGAAGAATAAATTCAGTTCCTTCTGAGATACCACCTTGTGTCTGTGTGCAATTTCCTGTGTCTCAAAGGGAACTCCGGGCCTGTGGACAGACATTGGTCAGGGCCAGGGGACTGACGGGAGTCAGTAGCTACAGGAAGGAACGAGAGGAGCCAATTCCTTTCAATTGGGGGCTCGTGTCCGGGATGAGATAATCATCCTTTTCGGTAGGTAAGATTTTTTGTCATTCTGTCAATTAGTCTGTCTTGCCGGAAGGGCTCTGATTAAAATCTCATGCCCTTAGGTAGCACCGGGCTTCGCGTCTAAAGACGCCAGTGGCCAGGCGCAAAGTGCTGTGGGGAGCACAAGGTCTTTTGGAAAAGACCAGGAGCAGTTTTGGGAACTGCACAGTCTCTTATGAGAAGGGGCTGAAAAGAGTTTCTCTGAGAAGAAACCAGGAAAAGTCCGGGGCTGATCAATTCTGTCCTGCAACTCTTTGCTTTTCTTCCTATCGCATAGAAGTATAAGATAATTTGTTTGTGTGACACAAGTGCCCAGTTGGTAAGTGTATGGGCCAGAGGTCACTGAAGGTATTGTCAACTTCCGTTGTAAGACGCACCACCCCTTTAGCTAGGCCTTATTGGCTGATGATCTAGAGAAGGTGATAGCATGGTGACACGGAGTTGGGTGCCTATGTAAATGTCTTGTTCAAATTGTGTTGTAGGCTTATTGTTAGAAAAGTGGGAGTTAGTCAGAGTCAGGATATTATTAGAAGTATTGTATATCCAGGTTATAATCTCCACTTTTGGTCAACCACTAGAGAAAGACCCAATAAATATCTTAAGTCCAGACATTTTTATAAAGTAAATTGTCATTTGGAAGTTGACCCCTGTTTTTTGGGACAGCCTATAGGACAGATTTGTAACACAGACCTTTGTAGGTGTAAAAATGGGAAGTGGTCAAAGTAAGGATAAACTCCCTCCCCCAAATGTTGGTGAGACATGTAAAGATTATGTAGCCCGTATCTGTGGGACAGATTACTATCTAGTTAACCCCTGGGTGGATAAATTAGCAGACTGGAGTGAATTCATGGGAAGTGTTGACCCGTTCCCCCGTGATGGGAGTAATGATATTTTTCATATGGATATGATTAGGGGTCTCTGTCTGGGGGATAAACAGGCTTTCCCATGGTATAAGGGAGATCCTGTGTGGGATCAGAAATACATGACCAAAGGTGGACAAAATTGGTTAGAATTTGCCCCTCTCTGGTTTCATAGACAAACTGGGAAACAAAATAAAGCCAAAGCTAGAAATGTAGATGCCACTAAAATACATGCATTAGAGTCAGAAATAGACAGACCCACACACCCTCTCATGCCATTCCCTCCCCCATATGTCCCACCTGTCCCACAGCCCACAAAACTTTATCCATCTCTTACTGAAGAAGATATTGATTTTTTAGCCGGACATTATGCAGTCCAACACCCCACTGCACCTCCAGCACCACCAGCACCAACACTTCCACAGACCCCTCAAATACCTAGTGCTGTTCACATTTCTACCACACAGCCTAGTACAGTTCAAACTCCCGCGCCCTCCCAGGGTGTGGTTCAAAGTCTTACCACACAGGGAGCGACAGGGGGAATAGCTGTTTCTTCAACTACTGAAGCAGATGACTCACTTGTTGATGAATCCGCTAGTTCAGGCTCTCTGCTGTTCAGAGCAGCTAATAGTCTAGGTATAGTGGACATGCTAAGTCCATCACACACACGCCATAATACCCAATATGGTATTGATTCCAATACACAACAGATGCCCTTCATGACAATAGGAGACAATCTATTAAAGAAACCCATTGAGATAGAAGACATAAATAGGATTGTCAAACATTGTCCAAGACCCACTGTTTCTTCAACGGCTACTGTGAGCTATTTGAAGAAAGCATGTAAAGGTAGAAACTACACACAAGAGGATATGCGCCTTATCCTCGATGGAATATTGGGACAAACTTCCCCTTGGAATTGGGGTAATGTTGGGACCATATCCATCCTAGAAGCAGGCGACATTACTGCCACAAATTATAAATTAAACACAGAAGATGGTAGGGACAATATGTGGAGAGAGGTCTCAGAAGAAATGGAACGAGCTTTCCAATCTAGATCCTCCCTCCCTACCGCAGTAGCCTGCAAGCAAAAGTCAGGAGAAACTGTGTTAGATTTTTGGAAAAGGTTTAATGAGACATGGACACAAGAGGCAGGACTGACATTGCAAGACACCATGCATAGTCTACTGATTCAGACTTTCCTGTCCAATCTAAAACCCAGTGTCATGTTAACTGTAAAACAGATGATTTCTGAATGGCCCACTTGTACCAGAGAACAATTTCAATTGAAATTGACTGAGAAAGATGCTGCCGGATGTCTAGAGATACCCAAGGCGGTGGCCACTCATTTTCAGGAAGATCCCTTTCCCCACACAAACCCACCGTACAAGAGAAGGGGGGGTTTCAATAACCGAGGCAGAGGCCGGTTTAGGGGAAGAGGGAGGAATAATAGGGGACGGGACACGGGTTGTTTTAACTGTGGGGCTGAGGATCATTGGAGAAATCAATGTCCATATGAAACTCAGGACCACGTCCAGCATAGCCCCTCCCCAGGCCAACCACAAAGGGACCTCCCACAGCAGAATGTGAGGTTTCCTATCTCTTGGCAGACACAATCACAAAATAAATGAAGGTGCCCAGAAGGTGGTATCCCAGCATTCCCGCTTGTCTCTCACTCTTATAAGGAACAACCCCTTGTATCCTTGCATATACAGGGCAAATTAACCCCATTCTTGTTGGACTCAGGCGCGACTCGTTCGAGTCTGAGTGAGGATTATTATAAGGGAGAGGTAATGAATGCTGAACCTTCTATGGGAATAAATGGGATACTGACCAAGACTTATAAAACACCGCCTCTTCCAATTTTTGACCCCATACAGGGAATCACTCTGCTAGATCACTCATTTAGAATAATACCCAATTGTCCAGTTAATTTGTTAGGGAGAGACCTCATGGGAGAGTTGAACATCAACTTGAAATCCACAAGGAGAGGTGGTATAGTGGCTCATTCTGCCAAAATGCCAATCATCCCTGCCATGACAATGATTACTAAAGAAGACCCCTCATTTCCTGCTGGAACAATTAATGACAAAGTTTGGGCAAAAAGTGCCTTGGATGTGGGATTCATTTCCTGCACTCCATATAAGGCCACACTGAAGCCATGGGCTCAACCTGTGTTTCACAAACAATACCCTTTGTCAAAAGAAAAGGAGGAAGGAATAGCGCCCATGGTGGAACACTTTCTCAAGGAAGGAGTCCTTGAAGAGGTGATTTCACCATACAACAGCCCAATAAATCCAGTTAAGAAGCCGGACGGCTCTTACAGATTTGTGCAGGACCTGAGGGCCATTAATGATCTTGTGATTCCCATTGCCCCAATAGTGCCTGATGTACCAACACTCATTTCCTCCATCCCAGCTGATGCTGAGTTTTTCACAGTGATTGATCTGACAAATGCATTTTTTTCAATCCCTGTTGCCAAGGAGACACGCCCAATTTTTGCGTTTCATTACAGGAGAAAGACCCTTACTTGGTGTAAATTACCGCAAGGGTATGTAGATTCGCCTGTGGTCTACTCTGTTGTCCTCCAGGCTACCTTAAAGCCATGGACTCCTTGCCATGGTTCAGTTTTGGTTCAATACGCAGATGATTTGCTTCTCTGTAGTGTTAATCGGGCAGCCAGCCAAGGGGATAGTGTAGATCTCATGAACTGGTTATGTGAATGTGGTCATAAAGTGTCTAAGAAAAAGCTACAATGGTGTCAGAAAACTGTTGAATACCTTGGTTTTGTTCTCACAAAAGGTGAAAGGAAAGTCAGCCACAAAAGAGCTGCGGCTCTTATGGGTCTGCCCCGCCCATTGACCAAGAAAGACATGCTCACCTTTCTTGGTATGATTGGTTACTGCCGCCAATGGATACCTGACTGTTCCTACTATGACAACATTTTGAGACAAGCCACAGGTTCAGAAATGTCAGATCTTGTGAAATGGTCAGATGATATGTGCAATGCTTTTGTGTATCTGAAAAATGCTATGGTAATAGCCCCTGGTCTTGGTCTGCCCGCATATAATCAAATGTTTCATCTGTATGCTAGGGAAAATTGTAAAACTATGGCAGGGGTCCTGGCCCAGGAGCATGGAGGAAAACTCCGCCCTGTTGCTTTTTTCTCAAAAATGGTTCCAGTACAGGTCCAAGGCATGCCTGCGTGTCTCAGAGCACTAGCATCAAGCGCTATGGTGGTCCAAATGGCTACGTCACTCACTCTGGGACATGAGACCACCTTACATACCACCCACAATGTGTCTATTCTACTCAAGAATATACATACCCAACACATGTCAGCCCAGAGACTTAGTGGATATGAGGTTATACTGTTGTCAAACCCTAAGTTGAGAATAAAATATACCTCTCCCACTTCAGGTCCAGCTCCAATTTTAAATGCCTTATTAGGCTTAAAGGGAGAGCAGGATGAAGTTGTTCCACAGCATGATTGCCTGGAATTGATTCATCAGGACACCTCCCCAAGACAGGATATGTCTTCTGTGGCTCTTCCAGAGGCACAGAATGTTTTTGTAGATGGCTCTTGCTCGAGACCCACTGACACTGTTTACCATGCAGGATATGCGGTGGTGCAGTTGCCAGATAAAGTACTTGAAGCAAAACCCATCCCATACCAGTCAGCTCAGGCCGCTGAACTGATAGCCCTTACAAGAGCATGTCAGCTTTTTGAGGGTCAGGATGTAAATATTTACACAGATTCCAGATATGCGTTTGGCGTGTGCCACGATTTTGGAATAATTTGGGAAAAGAGAGGATTTATTGCAGCAGATGGAAAATCCATCTCACATTCATCTCTGGTGAAGGCTTTACTCAAAGCCATACAACTGCCAAGATCCCTTGCTATCCTACACTGTAGGGCACACACAAATGAACAAACTGATATTGCAAAGGGAAATGCTTTAGCTGACAAAGTAGCAAAAGAGGCGGCCCTTACCCAGCCTGCCATGATCCAGATGCCAATGCTCACCCCTGAAATGCCACTGTTGGATCAAACATTGCAGGATTTACAGACATATGCTACCTCAGAAGATATTAAGCAGTGGAATGCAGCTGGTGTGACAAAAGATCCACAAACTGGACTTTGTGTCACAGAGGGGAGACCATGCATTCCAAAGGCCAGTGCACCTCTGTTCATCTCACAGTATCATGGAGTAGGTCACAGGGGATGGCAGGTTACATGTGAACTGCTGGATAATGATTTTTTCATTCCTGGCCTTCCCTCTTTGGTAAAATCATATGTGTCTAGATGCATTACATGCATAAGGAATAACCCAAACAATCCTCACAAGGCAAGACATGAACACCTGACATACCCATCAACACCTTTTACTCACCTACAGGTAGACTTTACACACATGCCAAAGGAAGGAAAAAGACAAGAATATCTTTTGGTAATTGTGGACATGTTTAGCCGCTGGGTAGAAAGCTTTGTAACCACAAAAGAAGATGCCCAAACTGTAGTGAGGATCCTTACACGGGAAATTATTCCCAGGTGGGGATGTCCACTCCAGATTAATTCTGACAACGGTCCAGCATTTGTGGCCAAGGTATGTCAGGATTTGGTGAAAACACTCAAAATTGAGTGGAAGTTTCACATTCCTTACCACCCTCAGAGCTCAGGTATAGTGGAAAGGATGAATAGGACCCTCAAGGATAAAATTAGGAAAGCTACTGGAGGTACCTTTGCAAACTGGAAGAAAGTATTGCCTGCAGTTTTGGCAGAGGTAAGGATGACTCCTTCTAAAAAGACAGGTTACTCCCCCTTTGAGGTTCTAATGGGTAGACCCTTTCCCACTCCCTGGGCCAGACAGCCACTCATGGTAGAAAGAGGGGATTTGGAATTGATTCAGGAGGAATATGTGAGAAAACTTATTGAAACTTTGGACAAGGTTGAAAGAAATGTTGCTCGCACTTTTCCTCTTTCTTCACAGGAACCAACTCACTCTTTCCAAGTCGGGGACCGTGTGGTGATACAAGCCCTCCATAGGAATCGGAAGCAAGAGTATCCCTTTGGGCCCCCCACTTCTGTGATCGCTGTCACCAGGACCGCTGTCCTGACTGAGGATTCCAAGGCCTGGATCCATGCCAGCCGTGTAAAAAGGGTGAACCAAGCCCCTAAGAAGCAAGACAAAGGCAAAGACACAGATACAGAAGAAGAAAAAGGAAGTGAAGCCGGTGTAAAAGTCTTTGAAGAAGATGACCTTTCTGATGCTCTCACAGAACTCTGGGCAGACATTTTGCTTCCTCATACTAGCAGCCCTGACTGTGTTCCTCCCAGTATGGACAATAACTAACTGTATTTATCACCCAGATGATTATGGAGTGATTAAGAGTATATGTAATACCTCCATCCAAGCTAGTGACCCAGATAATGCAGAACCAGTGCACACACAAAACCATAGTACACAACATTCTAGTGTCAGAAAGAAACGAAGTCTAACCCGCACTAAGAGAAGGATGAGAAGAATGTCCTTTGTACAAGATAAGGGATGGGGGTTACAGGAAACACCAGTCTTGACTACTGAGGATGTAAATCAGACCATAGTGTTTACTCTGACTAAAAACCAGGTGTTTGACCCGACTAAAGTTACTTATGATATTGGACCTTATAATGTGTACATGTGTGGGAGGAATAAGCCCTGTGGTTACTGGGAGAATATATGGTGGACAACAGACCCTCATAAATGGGAGACCCAATCAGCTAGAATTCCCCTAGAGGACATAGGCACCTATCAAAGAATCTCTATAGCAAAAGGCCAAGGGAATATCATTTTCACAATAAGGAACCCACAGGTCAGAGATAGTGGAGAATATAGGTTGGGAATAACTGTGTCAGGAACAGACCCCTGGGCCAACCTCATATTACAGGTAAAACCCTCCCCAAGAGTCCATGTCAATACCATAGACAATTCATTCCCCAAAGTTAGGAATCGACTGGATAATGAGGTGACAGGAGTAGTGATGCAATCAGAAGACAGATTAAGCATTGAAACTGGTTACTCTGACAAAAATGAATGGATTGAATGGGTGAGATGGACCACTAAAAGTAAGGGACAGGGAGACTGTGTTTCATGTGCCAATCCCCGCCCCCTACTTGCCACAGTTCCTTTGTTAGAAGAAGAAACTAATATGTCCTGCCTAATTAGAATGTATAAAGATAACATCACTGAGAAGGAATGTTCTGATTTTGTTAAGAAGTTCCCTGTTACCGGATTACGAAATTTACCTTTGGCCTCTAAACCGGTACCAGGAAATTTTACCTGCTTTGAACATGATGATGCTAAGGGTAAAGATTTAGGTACATTCCCACCTAATTACTGTGTTAAGACCATCCGCACCTCCGCAGAAGGCTACCGGAAGGAATGGTTTCAGGACCACCGGCAGCAACTGTCGGATGTGTGGTGGCTGTGTGGAGATATGAGACTCAGAGCCAGACTCCCCAGCAGATGGAAGGGAAGCTGCGCTCTGACCCATCTTCTCATGCCTTTCTTTATGATCAAAGTAGAAGATGGGATAAGAAGCTTGCCCATCTTGGAAAAATCCAGATCTAGAAGGTATAAAAGAAATGCACCCCGTGGTTCCTTTGATAATAGAGTTTACATAGATGCTATAGGTGTACCAAGAGGAGTCCCTGATGAGTTTAAAGCTCAGGACCAGATTGCTGCAGGGTTTGCCTCTATTGCTATATGGGTACAGCCTAACAAAAAGGTGGATTGGATTAATTACATTTATTATAATCAACAAAGGTTTGTTAACTATACTAGAGATGCTCTAAAGGGGGTCTCTGCCCAACTTGATGCAACATCCCTTACTGCTTGGCAAAACCGCATTGCTCTTGATATGTTATTAGCTGAGAAAGGAGGAGTATGTAAAATGTTTGGTTCCTACTGCTGTACTTTTATCCCCAATAACACCGCTCCTGATGGAAGCATTACTAGAGCCCTTCAAGGCCTCCAAATGTTGTCTGAAGAATTGGCTGAAAACTCAGGAGTAGAAAATCCACTAGCTGGTTTTTTTGAAAATTGGTTTGGTAGATGGGGAACTCTGATGAAAACTATGCTGATTTCTATAGTAATGGCTGCTGCAGTATTAACTCTGTGTGGTTGCTGTTGTATCCCCTGCATCCGAGGTTTAATGCAGAAACTTATTGACGCCACCATTACTAGAACCATGTGGAATCAGTGTCTTGATAAAGGACCTACTAAGGGCCCCAGGTACCAACCTGTAAAAAAGGTGTAACGTCACGTGCGTGACCTAAGAGGGGGTTTGAAGGAATTAGCCTTTCAGCATTACCATACCGCCATTTTGTCTCTTGACCTGAGATCTGCCATTTTAAGATAAGAATCCATTTTGAGATTTATGTCAGTACTTAAAGATGAATTTGTGTTTTAAGACTGTTTCTTACTTTCGATAAGAGTCTGAGGTTCCTCTTTTTCTTTCAGATGTAACTTCCTTTTTTCCTCTACCTAGCATAAGACTGAAAGTCTGCGGTGGGCTTTTTTCCTGTTGCAAGAGTATTAATAAACTATAGCCAGCGCTAAAAGGGAAGTTGTCTACTTTCTATATTAATGCTTGACGCATATAATAATAATTAACATAAATGCTAAATGATTGGGCATTACTGACGTATATAATATTCTGATTGGTCAATGCATACCTGTCAATTGATTGGTTCTTATATTTCCATGTATTGTTTTAAGTTTCATATATAAGTTTGAACACGGAAGAATAAATTCAGTTCCTTCTGAGATACCACCTTGTGTCTGTGTGCAATTTCCTGTGTCTCAAAGGGAACTCCGGGCCTGTGGACAGACATTGGTCAGGGCCAGGGGACTGACGGGAGTCGGTAGCTACAGGAAGGAACGAGAGGAGCCAATTCCTTTCACCAACAACTCACTAATAAATTCATTCTGTCCTCCCAAAGTAGGGTATGTTTTATCAAGGAAGTAAGAGGCCGATCTCACACCACATTCATGTGGGATAGAAGTGTAAAGTGATTCCACATCTATTCCTACAAGAATGGAATTTTCATTGATAATCATATTCTCAATCTTAGCCAACACATCTTTAGTATCCCTTACATAGGAGGGAAGATTAGGAACCATATCTTTAAGAAACAGATCTATATATTTCCCTGTTTTATCTAGGGGACCATTGATAGCAGAAACAATAGGTCTACCCGGAGGATTTTCTTGATTTTTGTGTATTTTAGGGATAATATAAAAAGTAGGGTGATTAAATTCTTCAGTTCTCAAATACTCATACTCTTTTCTAGTTAACAAACCCACTTCTTTTCCCAGTGTTAAGATGGAATTTAATTTTTTTGCCACCATATGAAAAGGATTAGTGGCTACTTTCCTATAGGTGGATGAATCACTTAATAAGCGCTTCACCTCCCTGACATAGTTCTGTTCATTTAAAATCACTACATTACCCCCTTTGTCACTTCTCTTAATTACAATATTCTTAGTCTCTTTTAATTCTTTAAGGGCTTTTCTTTCTTTTTTTAGTAAGATTGTCACCAATTGGCATTTTCCACTCAAGATTTTTAAGATCATCAGCAACAAAGTCTAGAAATGTCGAGATCCTCATGTTGGAACGAATTTTCGGCATTTTCGTCGATCTAATATTCAGATCAACCTTTCTAATCACATTACTGCGATTATCCAAATCTATTTCGCTCTCATCACCATCCTCACTTTCCTCCATGAGAGATATCAACATATCGAGCATCTTGCGGTCCTCCATGGACGGATCAGAGGCCATATCCTCCAACATAATGGGATTACCATGTATCATTCTCAAGAAAACTTTTCTTAAAAACAAATTAACATCTTTAAATACCTCGAACTCGTCCATGGGGGTCACTGGTGAAAAGGACATACCTTTATTTAATAAAGAAATATGTTCCCTTCTGAGTGGAAAATTAGCCAAATTGATTACCTTTTTATCGTGAATATTTTCATCTACTACCTCCTCTGACTTCTTGTTCTGCCCTTGTCTTCCTGATGTTTGTTTTTTAAGGATTCCTCTACTTTCTTTTTGGATCCTCTTCCCATCTGTAATTGATTGGTACGAGGAGGTTCTCCATTTTGTTGGTCTAAAAAAGAAACAGATTTCCCAAGATTTTCAGAGTCACTTTCACTAGACATGGTTTCCCCCATTGATCTAGAGTGTGAACGAAATCCTCTTCGTTTAGATCGACTTCTACTTCTTTTAGTAGTGAGATCAAATATCTCACCCGTTTCCCAGTCCTTAAGGTCACGTCTAAATTTAGTTTGTTTAGTAGTTCTAAGATTTTTTTGTACTTTTTCAACTTCCTTTTTCAGTTGCTCATTATATTTTTCAAAGTTCTCCTGATTTTTAAAAGGATCTAGTCCAGATGCACTTTTACTGATAGCCTGATCCAATTCTTCAAGTTGTAGTTTTTCCTCCTCAACTATAAGTTTCATACCATTAATCCCATGTTCTATGCATAGCACTTTCCATTTCTCTAGAAACCTTTCATTATGTAAATGTTCAGCTGGAACTACCTTACTTCTCAGGCCACGTGGGATAATACTCTGTCTAATGTAGGCTTCCAAGAAGCATACATCCCATTTCCGGTTAAGACGTTTAATAACAAGCTTTTTATGTTCCCGAAACTTAATTTTAATATCCTCATCTTCAGTAGATAAACCTGGGCCTTCTGCTGCAAAGGCTTGATGCATCCCCAGCCTGACAGGCAGGCATCCATCCTTCATACTTTCAACAGGACAGGGAGAAAAGATTTCCCCAATCCTGGCACTTGGTTGGATAATCGCCATTCCAAGGATAACCCGATTTTGGTGTTCAGAGACATACGGCAATCCAAGGACAGAGTCCCAACCCCAGCAACCTCATGCAGAAGTGAAAAGAGGACGTTCCAGGGAAACTAAAGTGGAACTTCATTTTCTCAATCAACATTGACTATTTTTAATCCTTATGTGGCTAGGATTAATAAATAGATGGGAAAGTATATATTTACTTGTTTTAAACTTTTTGTTTTACATTGCTTCAGTTACTTCCTAGTTTTCATGTCTAGGCAAATTACGTCACACATCCCAGCAGTCATTAGGGGAGGGAGGGTTTTCAGCTTCGCATATGCCTGAGCTAAGGGCAGATGGATTCCAGGAAGTAAACAATACATGAATCATCTGCCTTTACTCAAGATGGCCACTGCCCGAAATGCCAGGGGGTGTTTTTCAAAGTAATTTCTCATCAAAACAAAGCATACTAATACTATTTTGCTGGGTGCAGTAGGCATGCTTGACTGCATGTAGTGTGGTGCCAGAAAGACACAAAAAGGGCTTGTAGCATCTGGACACTTTTGAGATCAGAGATATCTCAGAACCATATTTTCCCAAAGGTAGGTTTGTTGCATGTACAAAACTAAAGAAAAGTATAGGTATGCACACCCATACGGCATCTTCCTCAAAAAAAAAAAAAAAGCTGAAGGAACCACAAAACAAACAAGACTGTAAATCTGACCCTTACCCCAAAGCCCGCCCAAGATCCTCCTCCAACCCCTAAACCCAGCACTTATACTTCCCCCTTGAATAGAACCCCCCCACCTGCCAGCTTCCCTGGGTAACCCACCCACTCCTAACTAATCCCCCCAAAAAGATGGTGCACTGCCCATTAAAACCACCACAAGATTCTACCTGTCATAGTGGGATACCTGCTGCGACCGCACACATATGGCTATATCATTCTTAAAAAAAAGAAAAAAAAAAGTATTGAATCACAAAGCAAGATTGTAAATGCATCAACAGGTATGTTAATCCGACCCTTATCCCACTGCCCACCCAAGATCCTAACCCCCAGCACACCAGCTGAATTTAGTCCTGCTTGCTCTATCTTGGATATTGCACAGGACAGCACCTATAGTTGCTTTTAATAGCATCTTAATTACAGACTGGTTCCAGTGTTGTTGCTGCTACAGTTACTTATAGGGCTGTTACATATATGATGCAACCTGTTTGTCTCTTGCATCCACGGCATACGCTACACACATGCCTTGCACAGAACCTTAAATAACTGCAGCTCGTCCATCTATGACATTCAAATCACTATGCATCCACTCATCATTGCCAGCAATTGAGACATCATTTCCATGTAGATATTACTAATGGAATGGATTGATATGATACCTGAGACTTTCATTGCACTACCATGTGCATCCTACTGAAGATTACTACCGAGCTTAACATCCATCCATCCATTAGGATATGTCTGTTGTGACTGCAGTGGTTCCCACTATCATGGGAAGAATCTTGCAGTGCTTTTAGGGGAGGTACACCATCTTTCTTTGGGGGTATTAGTAAGGGGAAGCTGATGGAGGGGTTCGGGGGGGGGCAAGTTACCATTCAGGGGGGGAAGTGTGGGTACTGTGGGGTAAGGGTTGGATTAACATACCTGTTATGCATTTACAATCTTGTTTTGTGATTCAATACACTTTTTTATGAGGATGTAGCCATATGGGTGTGCATGCCTATTCTTTCTCTTTAGCAGTGTTTTTAGGTGACACCCTACCTATATGTTTTGGTGGAACATACCCATGTACTACACTGTATGGGTGGGCTCCACGGACCATCTTTGTTGTTTGTCTGTTGCCTGCCTAGGTGGGATTGGGCTCAAAGACTTTCTGAAAGGAAGATTTTTGTCTTGCCCCTTGTCTTTCTAAAAAGAAACAAAGGAACCCTTCTTGATTAGAGACAAAGACAGCTTCCACCACTTCTTTAGAGCTAAGACCGGACCGTGCTAGTTCCTTCAGTGTTTTTTTTTTATAAACTTATCCAGAGCATTACCAAAAGGCATTTACCCTTGAAAAGCATGCATTCAAACTACTTTTTGCAGTGGAGCTTAACAGACCAGCATTTAGGCCACTGCAATTAAAATTACACTTAAATTTTGTTGTGCACATATTCTAACTTTTTTTTTTAAATTAATGTGTTTTTGGTTTTAATGGAAAACGCTATGGAAGTTGTATTTTTACTATAGGCTATCCTTAGCCTAGAGTGAGGAGGAGATAGAGGGGAAGAAAGGAGAATAGTTCCATGTATAGCCCCTGAAGGAGAAGGGTTGTTCTGATCTGCAAAATTTGAGAGCACAATCTGGGTGAAGAGTCTGCATTGGATGGTTGTGTGAATTACTGGTATTTTGCAATATTTGATTTCTGGATTTCAAGATCACCAATTTATTTTCCAACATGGACTATTTTTATATTTTACAATATAAAATGCATTTGTGGAGGAGATAATATATAAGATACTTTGTTGAGAATCATTTACTGTAAATGACTGCCTGAAGTCTGGAACCCATGGACATTATCAAAGACTGGGTTTCCTCCTTTCTGATGCATTGCCAGGCTCTAACTGCAGCTGTTTTCATTTGTTCTTTGTTTGTGGGTTTTTCTGCCTTTAGTTTTGCCTTCAGTAATTTAAAAGCATGCTCAATTGGGTTGAGATCAGGTGATTGAATAGGCCATTGCAGAATATTCCACTTCTTTTCCTTCAAAAGCTCCTGGGTTGCTTTTGCAGTGTGTGTTGGATCATTGTCCATCTGTACTGTAAAGCGCCGTCCAATCAACTTTGCTGTATTTGGCTGAATCTGGGCTGACTGTATATCTCAAAACACTTCAGAATTCATCTGGCTGCTTCTGTTTTCTGTCCCATCATCAATAAACACCAATGACCCAGTGTCACAGGAAGCCATGCATGCCCATGCCATCACACTGCCTCCACCATGTTTTACAGATGACGTTGGGTGCTTTGGACCATTATTACTATTATACAGAATTTATATAGCGCCAACAGTTGGATCATGAGCTGTTCCAAGCCTTCTCTACACTTTTTTCTTCCCGTCATTCTGGTACAGATTCATCTTAGTTTCATCCATCCAAAGAATGCTTTTCCAGAACTGGTCTGGATTTTTTTAGATGTTTTTTGGCAAAGTCTAATCTGACTTTTCTATTCTGGCTTATGAATGGTTTGTACCTTGTGGTGTATTTGCTCTCATGAAGTGTTCTCTTGATTGTAGACTTTGACAATGAAACGCCCACCTCCTGGAGTGTGTCCTTCACTTGTCTGGATGTTGTGAATGGGTTTGTCTTTACCATAGAGAGGATCCTGCGATCATCCACCACTGTTGTCTTCCATGGATGTCCATGCCTTATGTTGCTGAGCACACCAGTGTGTTCTTCTTTCCTCAGAACGTACCAAACTGTTGATTTGGCCACTCCTAATGTTGCTGCTATCTCTCTGATGGATTTGTTTTTGAATCCTTACAATGGCCTGTTTCACTTGCATGGACAGCTCCTTTGAACACATGATGTAGGTTCACAGCAATAGATTCCAAATGCAAATAACACACTTACAATTGACTCTAGACCCTTGACCTGATTAAATGATGAAGAAATAAAGAAGGAGTAAGCGCACACCTGGCCATGAAACAGCTTCTGATTCAATCGTCCAATTGCTTTTGGTCCCTTGAAAAAGGGGGAATGGCTACTCTTAAGAGCTAGAATTCCTAAACCCTTCCTCCAATTTGGGTGTACCTACCCTAAAATTAAACCCAAGAGTGTGTACTTTCAGTTCACATCCATTATAAAACTATAGCTTGAATATGTTTTTATAAATACCTGAAAAATACTAAAATTGTGCCTGTGTCCAAATATATATGAACATAACTGTACACTGATATGAAGTGGGTAATGTGTTAGGAACGTAAAAATGCCCCATCATTTGATGAAAATTAAATTCAGTCCTCTGTAGGTTGATAATTTTTAAGACACCCTAAAAATCAAAGCAAAAAAATGAGTCCACTATGCTGAAATTTTATTGCAGCAACTCAAAGTGGTACTCAGTACTTTGTGTGGCTCCCACATGCTTGTATGAATGCCTGAACACGTCGTGGCATGCTTCTAATGAGGCAATGGATGATGTCCTGGGGTATTTTTTCCCAGATCTGGACCAGAGCATCACTGAGCTCCTGGACAGGGAGGTCCAATCTGGTGGCGTTGGATGGGCCAAAACATGATACCCCAGAGGTGTTCTATTGGATTTAGGGCTGGGGAGCGTGGGGGCCCATTCACTGGTATCAATTCCTTCATCCTCCATGAACTGCTTGCATACTCTCGCCACAGGAGGTCGGGCATTGTTGTGCACAAGGAGCAACCCAGGACCCACTGCACCAGTGTAGGGTCGGACAATGGGTCCAAGGATTTCATTCCGATACCTAATGACAGTCAGGGTGTCATTGTCTAGCCTGTAGAGGTCTGTGCGTCCCTCCATAGATATGCCTCCCCAGACCATCTCTGACCTACCACCAAAATGGTCATGCTGAACGATGTTACAGGCAGCAGAACATTCTCAATGGCTTCTCCAGACCCTTTCCCATCTGTCACATGTGCTCAGGGTGAACCTGCTCTCAGCTGTGAAAAGCATAGGGGCCAGTGGAGGACCTGACAAATCTGGTGCTCAATGGCAAATGCCAATTGAACTCTATAGTGCCAGGAAGGTGAGCACAGGGCCTACTAGAGGACATTGGGCCCTCAGGCCACCCTCATGCTACCAGTAGTGACACTGACCCTAGCCAAACGCAAAACTAGTGAAAAACAGACAGAAAAGATGAGTAGGGAAAAAAATGTCAGTGGCCTCCACCTGTAAAACCATTTCTGTTTTGGGGGTTGTCTCATTGTTGCCCATCTAGTGCACCTGTTGTTAATTTCATTACCAAAGCAGCTGAAACTGATTAACAACCCCCTCTGCTACTTAACTGACCAGATCAATATTTTTTTCAGGTACTTGTATAGCGCCGTCAATTTACGCAGAGTTTTACATATATATTGTACATTCACATCAGTCCCTAACCCTCAAGGGGCGTACAATCTAAAGTCCCTGACTCACATTCAAACATACATATACTAGGGACAATTTAGACAGGAGCCAATTAACCTACCAGCATGTCTTTGTAGTGTGGGAGGAAACCGGAGTTACCAGAGGAAACCCACGCAGACACAGGGAGAACAAGCAAACTCCAGGCAGGTGGTGCCATGGATTCGAACCAGCAACCCTAGTACTGCCAGGCAGAAGTGCTAACCATTTAGCCACTGTGATGCCAATATCCCAGGAGTTTCATTGACTTGATGCTATACTCTGAATATATATTATATATACACAATACAGCAATATATATTATATATACACACACATACATACATACACACACACAGTGAAGGAATTAAGTATTTTATAACCTGCTGATTTTGAATGTTTGCCTACTCACAAAGAAATGATCAGTCTAAAAATTGAATGGTAGGTGTATTGTAACAGAGACAGAATAGCAACAAAAAATTCAAAAGAAATGCATTGTCTAACAAATTATGCACTGATTTGCATGTTCATGAGGGAAATAAGTATTTGATCCCCTTCACAAAACATGACTTTGTGATTGCCAACAAGGGATTTGCCAGTACTGAGGTCAGACGTTTCCTGTAGTTGGCCACCAGGTTTGCACACATCTCAGGAGGGATTTTGGCCCACTCCTCTTGGCAGATCCTCTCCAAGTCATTAAGGTTTGGTGGTTGACGTTTGGTAACTCGAACTTTCAGCTCCCTCCACAGGTTTTCAATCGGATTAAGGTCTGGAGACTGGCTAGGCCACTCTAGGACCTTAATGTGCTTCTTTTTAAGCCACTCCTTTGTTGCCTTGGCTGTGTGTTTTGGATCATTGTGATACTGGAACACCCATCCACGATCCATTTTCAATGCCCTGAGTGAAAAATGTTCTCACCCAAGATTTGATAGTACATTGCCCTGTCCATCATCCTTTTGATGCGGTGCAGTTGTCCTGTCCCCTTAGCAGAAAAACACCCCCAAAGCAGAAAGTTTCCACCACCATGTTTGACAGTTGGGATGGTGTTCTTGGGGTCATAGGCAGCATTCCTCCTCCTCCAAACACGGCGAGTTGGGTTGATGCCAAAGAGCTCTATTTTGGTGTCATCTGACCACAACACTTTCAACCAGTCCTTCTCTGCATCATTCAGATGTTCAGTGGTAAACTTCAGACGGGCCTGGACATGTGCCTTCTTGAGCAAAGGGACCTTGCGGGCACTGCAAGATTTACTTCCCTGTCAGCATAGTGTGTTACCAATTGTTTTCTTGGGGACTGTGGTCCCAGCTGCCTGGAGATCCTTGACAAGATCCTCACATGTAGTTCTGGGATGATTTCTCACTGTTCTCATGATCATTGACACTCCACGAGGTGAGATCGTGCATGGTGCACCAGACTTAGGGAGACTGACAGTTGTTTTGTTTTTCTTCCATTTGCAAATGATTGCACCAACTGTTGTCACTTTCTCACCAAGCTGCTTGGCGATAGTTTGGTAGCCCAGTCCAGGCTTTTGTAGGTCTACAATCTTGTCCCTGACATCCTTGGACAGCTCTTTGGTCTTTGTCATGGTGGAGAGTTTGGAATCTGATTGATTGCTGCTGTGGAAAGGTGTTTTATACAGGTAACAAAATGAGATTAGAGAGCACTTCCTTTAAGAGACTTCTCCTAATCTCAGCTTGTTACCTGTATGAAAGACACCTGGTAGCCAGAAATCCTGCTGAATGATAGGGTATCAAATACTTATTTCCCTCATGAACATGCAAATCAGCGCATAATTTGTTAGACATGGATTTCTTTTGAGTTTTTTGTTGCTATTCTGGCTCTCAGTGTTACAATACACCTACCATTCAATTTTTAGACTGATCATTTCTTTGTGAGTGGGCAAACATTCAAAATCAGCAGGGTATCAAAGTCAGCAGGGTATCAAAGTATCAAATACTTATTTCCTTCAATATATATATATATATATATATATATATATATATATATATATAAAATACACACACACTATATTGTGACACCTCTAAATCATTGGATTCTGGTTCCAATCACCTCCTTGGCCACAGATGTATGAAATCAAGCACCTAGGCACACAGACTGCTTCTACAAACATTTATGAAAGAATGGGTCGCTCTTATTAGCTCAGTGAACTCAAGTGTGGTACCATGATAGGTTACTACCTGTGCAATTAGTCCATCCATGAAATTTCCTTGCTACTAAATATTCCAGTCAACTGTTAATGGTATTATAACAAACTGGAAGCACCTGGGAAAAACAGCAACTCAGCCCAGTAAAATGGCAGAGCGCGGTGTCAGTGCATGCTGAAGCGCACAGTGCGCCGAAGTAACCAACTGTCTGCAGAGTCAATAGCTAAAGATCTCTAAACTTCATGTGGCCTTCAGATTAGCACAACAGTGCGTAGAGAGCTTTATGGAATGGATTTCCATGGCCGAGCAGCAGCATCCAAGCCTTACATCACCAGGCGCAATGCAAAGCATTGGATGCAGTGGTGTAAAGCTTGACACCACTGGACTCTAGCGCAGTGGAGACTTGTTCTCTGGAGTGAAGAATCACACTTCTCTGTCTGGCAATCCAATGGATGTGTCTGAGTTTCACGATTGTCAGAAGAACGATACTTGCCTGACGGCATTAAACCAAGTGTAAAGTGGAGGGGGGATTATGTTGTGGGGTTGTTTCTCAGGGGTTGGGCTTGGCCCCTTAGTTCCAGTGAACGGAACACTTAAGGCGTCAGCATACCAAGACATTTTGGACAATTTCATGATCCCAGCTTTGTGGGAACAGCTTGGGGGATGGCCCCTTCATGTTACAACATGACTTAAGCAAGGTCCATAAAGACATGGATGAGTGAGTTTGGGGTGGAGGAACTTGACTGGCCTGCACAGAGTTCTGACCTCAACTCAATAGAACACATTTCGGATGAACTAGAGCGGAGCCTTCTTGTCCGACATCAGTGCCTGACCCCACAAATGTGCTTCTGGAAAAATGGTCAAACATTCCCATAGACACACTTCTCCTGTGGACAGCCTTCCCAGAAGAGTTGAAGCAGTTACAGCTGCAAAGGGTGGGCCAACTCAATACTGAGCCCTACAAAGACTGGGATGCCATTAACGTTCATGTGCAGGGGGGAGGAGACAGGCAACCCATGTGAGCAGAAGTGTGCTCTGCAGCTCCGTACAGGATCCTGTGATATCCTGACTGGGAAACTCGAGAGCCGCGCGGGGATCTCTGCCTGTAAGGAAGCCGTGTGGAGGCAGAAGTCGGGCGGCAGAAGCCATGAGACATACGGGTCCTGTGTAGGTGGTTACGTGGAGGGGAGCAGGGGACGGAAGGTGGCACAGTGACCTGCTTTTGGCCCTTGGAAATACGACTGGCATGCTGGTCCCGCTGGCTGTGTAAACACTGGTAGAAGAAAGGATCATATTAGGGACGTGCTGCCAGTTACACTGGAAAATGACAAGCAGGAAAGAAGATGACATGGCTGGTCGGCTCTCACAGCAAGGTAATGGACCAACTCAGCAACGATAAGGGAGAGACAAACAGAGAGAAGCAGCGGCTAAACTGAGTAAGTACGCTCACACTCCCACTAAAATACCATATGAGGCTCCTCCAACAGAAACAGCAACTTTATTAGTGTCACAGAAGAATGGAGAGGAGGAGGGGGATATGCAGCAGTTGTTAGTGAGGAATTCACCCATGGAGAGACCTTCTGCTCTGCCTGGTACAAATAAAACAGGGAGTACAGTACAACAAGTGACCCTGGGCCTGCTGGATGAGGTGGAGAGCAATATAGGGGTAGTGGACTCAGTCTACATTGAAAGATATATTAACAGCTGTACATACATATGGGACCTCACTGAATCAAGTGATGGTCAAAGTGAGAGGTATAAGATAGGAAATGCTCTGGATTCGGCAAGGTATGCAAAGATTGATAGAGAGATAGAGGGTGGCAGCTGCTGAGGACAGAGTGAGTAAATTGGAACATGAGATGACCCCTGTAAAGCAGGAAGTTCAAAATACCAGTGTGAGAATATTGGATGCTGCTGCCAGTTTAGAGGATCTTGAGACTCCATTGAGGTGGAATAATCTAAGGATAGTTGGTATCCCGGAAAAAGCAGAGGGGAAAAATCCAATAGAGTTTATTGAGAACTGGCTTGTGATTGTATTTGGGAAATTTACTCTGTTCTTCTCAGTGGAGCGAGCCCATAGAGTTGCATTCGTGCCCCGCCTCCAGGAGGCCCCGCAAGACCTTTCCTGCTTAAAATGTTGCATTTCAAGCACAGAGAAAATATATTACAAATGGCTAGATACAAAACAGGGCTGGAAATGCAGAGTGGCAAATTTTTCCTGATTTTTCAGCCAATGTGCAACGTAGGCAGTCTAAGTATGTGGAAATAAAACGTCGCTTGAGAGTCTTAAATGTATCCTATGGAATGCTATATCCAGCAAAGCTCAGAATTACAATGGATGGAATGACATTTCACTTTGATTCTTCAAAAGAGGCTACAGAATGGATTGATAAGAATGAACACTGAGCTAGCGGATGAAGGGCTTAAGGGGTCTCTAAAAAATAAAATAATAATAATAATATGGGAATGCAAGAGGACTTGACAGTGAGTTTAGGTTAAATGGACTTGGTCAAAAAGGCCAAGAATGATGATGCATGGGTGCAAAATTGTTTTGTATTTCCTCTTTTGTACCTGTGGGTTTATGAGTGGGGTTGAATGTGTTGTCAGAGCTTGAGGTGTGTTTTTATGGTTAGGATGTACTATTTGTCTCTAGAGAAATTACTAAAGGTAAAAGATCATTGCTATGGTAAAAAGGGGTCTAGTGGAAGTAAAGCAGGAGGATTATCCCTATTTATGGATCAGATTTTGCATCATATAGAGATATTGAATATGATATGCATCAGGCTGTAGGACTGCAAATAAGAATACCACACTATCCTGGAATGTAAGAGGGTTGCATAATACTAGTAAACGTATGGCTATATTTAATACTATAGGGTATTATAATACAACAATCATATGTTTGCAGGAGACACATTTAACAAAGGAGACAAACATTTTTGAGAAGGGTAAAATATCCGTTACAATATCACTCAGGGTATACGAACTGCTCTAGAGGAGTGAGTATACTAGTTTCAGCTAATACATCCTTTTCTGTTTTGCAAGCTTTGAGTGATAAGTTAGGAAGGTATACACTTCTGGTTTGCAATTGGGATTCTCATATATGCATTTTGGCAAAAAAAAAAATAATAATTATATATATATATATATATATATATATATCCCCTCCGTTTGGTATGGAGGTGCTGAAGTCCTTATTCCATTTTACTAATTCCATTTTTGCTAATCACCCTTTAGCTCCACTTATTGTAGTAGGAGATTGTAATAATACCTTGGATCCCACATTAGATATATTTAAATTTTTTCTAACAATGGGCCCAAGAGAACAAACTCCATTTGCCCGCCATATGTTAGAGGCAGGCCTTAAAGATCTCTGGAGGCATTGTTATCCCTTGGAAC
Organism: Staurois parvus; assembly: GCF_062004578.1. Lineage (NCBI taxonomy): Eukaryota > Metazoa > Chordata > Amphibia > Anura > Ranidae > Staurois > Staurois parvus. Next base: position 79,558 of record NW_028319087.1, read on the forward strand.
CACAATATTTGTGTGTTTCACGGACACATTTATCACCATCACAAATTTTTTTTTTGTTTTTGGTAATGATTTAGTTTTCTCTTTTTTACCACAGGTTAAATATTTACCTAGGGGATTATGAGATCATTCACCTGTTTTTTTATCAATGAATTTTAGAGCACAAAGAATGGAGTGATATGGAAATTAAATCATTTTTAGATTCCACTATTTAAGAATAAAAGTACAGTATTTTCCGGCGTATAAGACGACTTTTTGACCCTTGAAAATCTTCTCAAAAGTCGGGGGTCGTCTTATACGCCGGTACAGGTCAGGGGGCACTTTTTAGGGGGGACGCGGTGCTGCCGCCGTCCCCCCCTTCCGACGGAAGAAACACCAAGTACAGGGGTGGGCAGAGAGCTGCAGTCTCTTACCTGGCTCCCACGACGATCCATCCAGGAAGCGCTGCTCCTTCAGTCACTCCGGCCACTCCTTCAGTCCTGCCGCTCGGCTCCGCCTCCTCACTGGTGACTAGCCGCCAGAACTGTAGCTCAGGAAAGGCACACAGGCAGCCAATCACGGGCGAGGAGGCGGAGCCTAGCGGACCCGCGAAAATCGAGTGAGGGTAAGTGTGCAGTGCAGAGGTGCTGCTGCAACCACATATGCTGGCTGCAGCAGTACCATACTAGAACAGGAGTCAGCAAGTGTCATTGGTGTCAGTGGGAGGAATAGTGCCCCATCATTGGTGTCACTGATACTAATGATGGGGCATTATTCCTCCCACTGACACCAATGATGGGGCATTATTCCTCCCACTGACACCAATGATGGGGCATTATTCCTCCTACTGACACCAATGATGGGGCACTATTCCTCCCACTGACACCAACGATGGGGCACTATTCCTCCCCCCACTGACACCAACGATGGGGCACTATTCCTCCCCCCACTGACACCAACGATGGGGCACTATTCCTCTCCCCACTGACGGAGTACTATTCCTCCCACTGACACCAATGTTGGGACACTATTCCTCCCACTGACACCAATGATGGGGCACTATTACTCTCACTGACACCAATGATAGGGCGCTATTCCTCCCACTGACACCAATGATGGGGCGCTATTCCTCCCACTGACACCAATGATGGGGCGTTATTCCTCCCACTGACACCAATGATGGGGCGTTATTCCTCCCACTGACACCAATGATGGGGCGTTATTCCTCCCACTGACACCAATGATGGGGCGTTATTCCTCCCACTGACACCAATGATGGGGCGCTATTCCTTCCACTGACACCAATGATGGGGCGCTATTCCTTCCACTGACACCAATGATGTGGCGCTATTCCTTCCACTGACACCAATGATGTGGCGCTATTCCTTCCACTGACACCAATGATGGGGCGCTATTCCTCCCACTGACACCAATGATGGGGCGCTATTCCTCCCACTGACACCAATGATGGGGCGCTATTCCTCCCACTGACACCAATGATGGGGCGCTATTCCTCCCACTGACACCAATGATGGGGCGCTATTCCTCCCACGGACACCAATGATGGGGCACTATTCCTCCCACTGACACTAATGATGGGACACTATTCCTCACACACTGACACTAATGATGGGGCACCATCATTGGTGTCAATGGGAGGAATAGTGCCCCATCATTGGTGTCAGTGGGAGGAATAGTGCCCCATCATTGGTGTCAGAGCGAGGAAGCGTGCCCCATCATTGGAATACCATACCATATTGAAATCAAATCTGATGTTTTTTAATTTTTGGTGTGCGTTGGAAGAGGGGTAGTCTTATACGGCGAGTATAGCCCAAACCCTATATTTTAACAGGAAAAGTAGGGGGTCGTCTTATACGCCCAGTCGTCTTATACGTCGGCAAATACGGTAATATAGTTTTACACACAAAGCAATTTTTTTATTTTTAGAGAACAGGGACATAGTAACTCCATTGATTGTATGGTATGCATTGAAAGCCTATATTAGAGGTTTGTGTCTGAAGGAAGTGTCAATTATAAAACATAATACAAAGGAGTGGGAGACAAAAGCAAGGCAAAGGGTGAGTAAAACAGAGGCAGAATACATAGAGAACCCAAATAGTGAAACAGAAAAGAGATGGTTAGAAGCTCAACAATTTTATCAGGGTGAGACTATAAGAAAGGCTGAAAGAAAGAAGCTTTCTAGTGCACAAACCTTCTTTGAGGAAAAGAAGAGAACAGGACATTTATTGGCAGTTATTGCTAAATAGGACCAATACACATATACCGGTATTGGTGTTAAATAGGGAGAGTACGGTTACAGACACTCAGTCAATAGTACAGGGATTTAGGCGGTATTATGAGGATCTTTATAGTACTAAAAATGCTAGATGATAACCAGGAGTCATACAGATTAGAAAAAAAAAAATCAAGTTACACTTACGGTAATGTCTTTTCCAGTAGTCTTTCAGGACAGCACCTTGAGAGACCTCGGCTCCTCCCCACCTGAGGAAACACCTCCACCCAAAATAATAAGTTCTCCACTCCCCTCCACTCCCCTCCGACCTCAGTTCTTAGATCGTACCTCCGGTCACCTGGGGAGACACAACATGAGACAACATCACCGCAATAAGACATTCTCACGTAACCAAATATCAACACTGGGTGGGCATTCGGTGCTGTCCTGAAAGACTACTGGAAAAGACGTTACCGTAAGTGTAACTTGATTTTTCCCCTTTCGTCTTTCAGGACAGCACCTTGAGAGGATAAGCGAGTACTCACCCAACGGGCGGGCTAACTGCTTGCAAGACCTTACGCCCAAAGGCCTGATCCTGCACCGAGACCAGGTCGAGTCTGTAATGCCTTACAAAAGTGTCATAGCTGGACCAGGTAGCTGCCCTCCAGATTTGTCCTGGGGAAGCCCCTGCCAGCTCCACCTGGGTGGTTGCTACCACTCGGGTGGAATGTGCCCTGATTACCTCCGGGGCCTCTAGGCCTTCTGCTCGGTATGCCCCTGTAATTGCCAGTTTTAACCATCTGGCCAGTGTCCTTCTAGAAGCTTTCTTGCCCCTCCTGGCCCCTGCGAAAGAAACAAAAAAAAGATTCTGTGCTCCTAAACCCTTTTGTCTTTTCAAGGTACAGGAGCACGCACCTTCTAACATCCAAAAAATGTAGTTTCTCCTGAACTTTCCTAACCGGGTCAGGAAAAAATGAGGGTAACACTATATCCTGCTCCCTCTGGAATCTCTGGGCCACCTTCGGAATGAAGGATGGGTCCGGCCTTAACACCACTCTATCCGGAAACATCTGTAGATAGGGGGCTCTGACTGAAAGGGCCTCCAGCTCACACACCCTCCTTGCTGTGGTAATCGCCACTAAAAAGGCTGTCTTAATCGTAAGGTCCCTTATCGGGCAGGACTCCAGGGGCTCGAACGGGGCCTTAATCAGTACCCCCAGCACCTTGGCTAAGTCCCACCTTGGAAAAGGCCCAGACCTCGGAGGCCTCTGCCTCGCCAGGGCCTTAAAAAATCTCCCTACTAGTGCTTCCCTGGCTAAGGACGTCTCTAAGAACACGCTGAGGGCCGAAACCTGGCCCTTGAGCGTGCTGACTGACAGCCCCTTATCCGCCCCTGCTTGCAGGAATTCCAATACCGAGACCATGCTATGGGTCGCTACTGACGCCCTATCGCACCAGGCCATAAAGCAACCCCAAACCCTGCTATAAATGGCCTGAGTCTCCTCCTTTATACTAGCCAGCAACGTCGTCACCAGCCTGGTTGAAAACCCCTTTGCTAAAAGGAGCTGCCGCTCAGAAACCAGGCCGATAGCCTCAGTCTCTCCAACCTGGGGCATAGGACCGGCCCCTGCGTCAGCAGATCCTTCCTTGGCGGTAACTCCCAGGACGGGTGTGTGGCTAAGCTTTTTAGGGTAGCAAACCACGCTCGCCGTGGCCAAAAAGGGGCGATCAAGATGAGCGAGGTTTTTTCGGTCCTGAATTTTCTTAACACCAGGGGGAGTAAGGGGACCGGGGGGAAAGCGTAGCACAGCGGGTAGTCCCACCTCTGTCCTAGCGCATCCACCGCTTCTGACCCATTCCCCGCGGCTCAGGGAGAAGAACCTCGGGACCCTGTTGTTCTTCCCTGAGGCAAAGAGATCTATGTCCGGGGACCCCCATCTCTTTACGATCGCCTGAAAAACCTCTATGTTCAGGGTCCACTCCGATTCTCTGAGCCGAGTCCTGCTCAGGATGTCTGCCTTGCGATTTAGTTCTCCCTTCAGGTGTACCGCAGACAGGAAAGCTATGTTTCTCTCTGCCCAGGATAAAACCACTGCTGCTAGGGATCCGAGAGCCCTGCTCCTTGTTCCCCCATCTGTTTATGTATGCTACTGCCGTAGCATTGTCCGTCAGAGCCTGCACGTGCTGGCCCTTGATCCTGCCTTGGAAGGAGCGGAGAGCCTCCCCTACTGCCCTCAACTCTCTGCAATTCGAGGATTCTCTCCTCTCTACTAAGGACCACTCCCCCTGAACCACTAAATCTCCCAGGTGGGCTGGCGTCCGTCGTGACTTCCCTGGTCACGGAGAAACACCACAACAGCCCCTGGGTCACGTTGGACGACCTCCTCCACCACCACAGAGACCTCTTCACACTGCGGGGAACAAGGACCTGGTCCTCCAAGGATTGAATTCCCAAAACCCTCAGAACCCACAGCTGTAGGGGACACAGATGGAAGCCTGCCCACTGCACTGCTGGGATGGAAGACGTTAATAACCCCAGTACCGACATAGCCTGCCTCACTGTTACTGACCTGCTCCCCTGTAACAATCTGACCCCTGCATCTAACTTGGTAACCTTTTCTGAAGTTAAGATGGTCCTCTGCCTTACAGAATCCAGAATGTACCCCAAGTAAACCGCTCTTTGGGAGGGCACCAGACAGGACTTCTCCAGGTTCAAAAGCCACCCCAGGTTTTCTAGATGACCCCTTACTGTGGCAATGTTCTGCTGTAGCTAGAACTCTGAGTCTGCGAAGAGCAGCAGGTCGTCCAAGTAGGCTATAACCGCAATCCCTTTCATGCGGATGGGAACCAGTGCCTCTGTCAGAATTTTCGTGAACACCCTTGGCGAGGAAGATAGTCCGATCGGCAGAGCCCTGAACTGCCAATGCCGTATTTCCTGCTTCCCCCTGTACCGCCAACCTGAGAAAACGTTGTGAGGGTTCCGCGATGGGCACGTGAAGGTATGCGTCCCTTAAATCTATGGAGGCCATAAATGTCCCTGGCGGGAGTAGGGCTTTGACCGTGAAAATGGAGTCCATACGGAACCTCCTGTATCACACCAACCTGTTCAGGGGCTTCAGGTTCAGAATCAGCCTGAACGCCCCTGACTGCTTCTTAACCATGAACACGTGGGAATAAAATCCTTTCCCCTTCTCCCCCTCTGGGACCTTGGTGATGACTCTCTGGTCCTCCAGATCCCTTAGTGCGCCTCTTAGGGCAGAGGCCCTCGCCGGGCCCCTTGGCCGGGCTGTCACAAAGAACCTTCCTGGTGGCGGCTCCAAAAACTCCAGCCGATAACCCCTTCTCACGATATCTAGAATAAAGGGGCTGGCGACCGCTACTTCCCACTGTGGGAGAAAGGCCGCCAATCTTCCTCCCACAGGAGGAACCGAGTCACCGTGGCTTCTGGGGCTGCTCAGGAGGGCGAAAAATCACCCCTCCCCTGCCCCTACCTCTCTGCCCCCACAACATACTCTGTCCTTCTGGCCTGAGGTTCTGTCTCTTGGATGGGCGAGCCTTTCGCGTCCCTCCCTCCTGCAACTTCCTTTTTAGGGGGAAGAACTTTTTCCTGTCTGCCGTCCAGTCTAGAATCTCCTCCAACCCCGGCCCGAACAGGAAATCTCCCGTAAAGGGGATGCCACACAACCTCACCTTTGAAGTGATATCGCCCTGCCAAGCCTTCAACCATAGAGCTCTCCTAGCAGAGTTCGTCAGGGCTGCTGACCTGGCCCCCAGCCTTACTGATTCTGCGGATGCATCTGCGATAAATCCCACACCCTGTAACAGGGTCTCAAAAGAAGCCAAAATTTTTTCTTTGGGGGAGTCTGCTACAATATGGGCCTGCAACTGTGTCAACCAGTATTCTAGGTTCCTGGCCACGACAGTTGTGGCCATGGCAGGCTTCAAGTTGGACAGGGTTGAATCCCAAACCTTCTTGAGGAGAGATTCTGCCCTCCTGTCCAGTAAATCCGGCAAGACCCCCATATCCTCAAATGCTAGGTCCGTCCTCCTCGCGGTTTGAGAAAAAGCTGCGTCGAGTTTGGGGTTTTTATTCCACACAGCCTCCGGATCCTCACTAAATGGGAATCTCCTTTTCAAATCTCTAGAAAAGAAGGGCTTCCTTTCCGGATCATGACACTCTTTTTTGATGGTATCCACTAAAATAGTGTACAGGAAACACTCTGTGCCTTTGTTCCTCCAACCCCTGATACATTTGATCGTGCAAGGACAAGGTCTTAAACTCCTCCTTGATGTCTAGGGTCTCGTATATAGCCCCTAAGAGGTCATCAACCTCCTCTAAGGACAGTTTGTAACGAGAAGGACCCCTGCCTTAACCTGAGGGGCCCTCCCCAGCAGACTCCTCCTCCGACTGGGAATCCCCCAAGGGCCCCTCATCCTCTCCTGCTATGAGGAGCTCCCTGCTCCGACCTACTGCAGCCACCGGGGGGGGGGGGCGCTTTGTGGTTTGGGGAACGGCTAACCTTTCCATAAGATTTTTTAAAAGAGTCGAAGGTACTGGTCAGTTCCTTCACTGACCTGACCAAGTCACCCTGCTCTGGCCTCTCTTCCTATACCAACCCCCCCTGCTCTGGCCTCTCTTCCTTTACCAGCCCCTCTATACACGGGCCGCAAAGAACCTTCCTCCAGGATTCTTTTAGAATTTCTTTGCAGAATGGGCATCTGCGCTTAGGCTCCTGGCGCTTTAGTTTTGCCCGGGCCTTGCCCTGAAAGACACTAAGAGACCCCTCCACAGACCCCCTACCCTGCCCACAAAGACCCTCACCACCAGAGGGTCCGGAAATACCCCAGGAGTTAGGGGCCACCAGGTAGGGGAGGACTCCTCAGAGTCACCTTACCTGAGAATGGCTGGTGCTGGCATCTCCTGGTCCCGGTGCCTCCGACATCCTTCTCTGGAGGGTGGTCACCTCCTGCTGGCCTGTCCCCCAGGCTGTTCCGCACCGCCTTTTAAATTTTGCACGCCGTGGTGCTGGGAGATGCCCCGCCCCTTCCGCCGGAAAACGCCGTCCCCCGACGTCCGGCCCGGCAAGGTCCACTGCCCGCCAGCATGGAAAAGAGTGGAACTCCTCCCCGATCCTCTCCAGACCTCACCACGGCCACCCCGACGCCCCAACTCGCCTGAGGCGGGGGGGCAAGAGCAGGTAAGTGCTGTCCCTGTCCCCGAGGGTGCACGCTCACTGCACGGCAGCCTGCCCAGGGAGGATCGCAGCCGGACGCTCCGGCCTTCACTCCCAGCTGCCCAAAGCCTCTCAGCCGGCTCTCCGACCCTCGGCTCCCCTGCCTGTCTACCTGACAGCACCTTGTGCCTCCTCCCGTGTCTCCCCACCAGAGGAAACACCTGAACTGAGGTCGGAGGGGAGTGGAGAACTTTTTATTTTGGGTGGAGGTGTTTCCTCATGTGGGGAGGAGCCGAGGTCTCTCAAGGTGCTGTCCTGAAAGACGAAAGGGGAAATTATGGTACTTACTTTAGGGGTTTAGGATAGAGATCTCCTGAATGCTCCATTGACGCTAGAAGAAATACAGATGGCAGTATCAAGCTTCCCTAGTTCAAAAGCTCCTGGGAGTGATGGACTGCCTATTGAGATTTATAAAGACATTTGGTGATGTACTCCTACCAGAACTGCTTTTTGTAATTAATGAAGCTAAGAAATTAGGCAATCTTCCAAATTCTATGCAGGAAGATATAATAGTGGTATTATTAAAATCATGAAAAGATACATCCTTGGTAGACTCATATAGACCAATATCATTATTGATGACTGATCTTAAAATACTAGCTAAAGTTCTGTTCGTTTGTCAAAAGGTTAAAGCAAAGCTAGTACATCCAAACCAAGCTAGGTTTATACCAGAAAGGTCAACGCCTGTATATGTTCGTAGAGCATATTTGAATATTCAGGTTCCCTTTGATAATATGGGTGAAAGGGCTTAACTATCTTTAGATGCCGCTAAGGCATTTGATAGCATTGAGTGGCGGCATTTATGGAACGTAATGAAAAAATTTAAAGTAGGTGAGAAATTTATTGAATGGGTGAAATTATTATATCAATCCTCTGTAGCTCGATTAAAAATTAATAATATTTTATCCGCTCCAATTAGACTAAGTAGGGGGAAGAGGCAGGGATGCCCGTTGCCCCCCCCCCCCCCCTCTTGTTTACATTGGCATTGGATCCCCTGGCCATAACCATACGTGAGGATAGCCAGGTGGTGGGATTTAGTAGAGATGAAAAAGGAGGAAAAAATAGCTTTAAATGCAGGTGATGCTCTAGCGTTTTTAGGGGATACGACCAGATCAATAGAGTGGTTGAATTTCCTTATTAATAACTTTGGGACTATTTCAGGTTTCACTATAAATTGGAGTAAGTCTATGTTGTTACCAATTGACCCATTACAAAATCCCATGCCATTAGTAGCCTCCCAGGTAAAAGTAGTAGAAAGATTGGCATATTTAGGAATTGTAATACATAGGGATATTAACCACTTGCCCTCCAGAGGATTTACCCACTTAATGACCAGGCCTCTTTTTGCTATTCGGCGCTGCACTATTTCAACTGATAATTGCGTGGTCATGCAATGCTGTACCCAAATGAAATTTACGTCCTTTTCTTCACACAAATGGAGCTTTCTTTCGGTGATCACCTGTGCGCTTTTTATTTTTCACGCTATAAACAAAAAAAAAAGACCAAATATTTTGAAGAAAAGTTGGTCATAAATTTTGGCCAAAATGTATTCTGCTACATGTTTTTGGTTAAAAAAATACAAATAAGTGTATATTGACTGCTTTGTGTGAAAGTTATAGCATCTACAAACTATGATATAGATAATGGAATTTACACAGCTTTTACTTTCTGACTGCCCATCACATTTCTTGAGGTGCCAAAATACCAGGACAGTATAAATACCACCAAATGACCCCTTTTCGGAAAATAGACACCCTAAGCCATCTGCTGAGAGGCATATTGAGTCCATGGAAGATTTATTTTTTCCCACAAGTTTTTGGAAAAATGACAAAAACATTTTTATTTTTTTTTATACAAAGTTGTCATTTAAATGATATATTTTTCACACAAGCCATGGGTGTATGTGGAATTACACCCTCAATACATTCTGCTACTTCTACCAAGTATGGGGATACATGTGTGAGATTTTTTGGGAGCCTAGCCACATACAGGAGCCAGAAATACAATGACCACTTTGAAAGCCTGAAGGTGCGTAACTTCCTTATTTCACTTCCTCACTACCTATCACAGTTTTGGAGACCCTGATATGCCAGGAATAGCACCACCCATCCCCGCCCAAATGACCCCTTTTTGGAAAGTAGACACCTCAAGGAATTTAAAAAGAGGCCCGTTGAGTATTTTGCAGATCTCATTTTTTCTCACAAGGTTTTGAAATAGAAAAAAAGAAAAAAATACGTTTTTGTTCTCTTTCATTTTCCAAAAACGTGTTGCAACAAAAGAGAACTGCAAAATACTCACCATGCTTCTTATCAAATTCCTTGGGGGTTTGGTGCTATCCTGGCATTTCAGGGCCTCCGAAACTGTGATAGGTAGTGAGGAAGTGTAATGAGGAAATAAAGCTCTTTAAAAGCCTGAAGGTGCTTATTGGATTTTGGGGTCCTGTACTTGGCTAGACTGACAAAACGTCTCTCACATGTGGTACCCCCATACTCGGGAGAAGTAGCAGAATGTATTTTGAGGAGTAATTCCACATATACCCATGGCTTGTGTGAACAATAAATCATTTAAGTGACAATTTTGTGTAAAAAAAAAAATGTTTTTGTCATTTTCCAAAAACTTGCAAAAAAAATTAAATTCTTCTATTGACTCAACATGCCTCTCAGCAAATAGTCTGGGGTGTATACTTTCCAAAAAGGTGTCATTTTATGCCCAGCATTAGAAGTTTATGCCACACATCATTCACTCTTCTAACCACCTGAGGACCAAGCCTTTTTGTGAAACTCTTTGTTGACATGAATAAAATCAGTATTTTTTTGATAGGAAATTACTTTGAACCCCCAAACATATTATATATTTTTTTAAAGCAGACACCCTAGTGAATAACATGGTAGGTGCTGCAATTTTTTTTATGTCACACAGCGATATTTCAAATGCAAATTGTTTTGAAAAAAAATATACCTTTTTGTTTAATTTTTAATGCACAAATAGCACAATATATTGGCCAATTATTTGGTAAAATATAAAAGATGGTTTGCCGAGTAAAAAGATACCAAACATTAAATGCTTTAACTGCTTGCCGACCCACCGCAGTGTTTTTACTGCGGCAGGGCGGCACTGGTGCGTGCAATGCCATCTTTTAACGTCGCTGTGCAAAAGAGGTAGGGGGCCCACCCTACCCGTCCCGCCGATCGCGGCAGCGGGTGTCCATCACCAGATGACCCGTCGGGTGCCGGCGATTACCGGTAATCACTGACAGATAGCACGGCTGCAGTGTTTACATTGCAGCTCTACTATCTGTCAGCTCAGAGCACACTAAACCTGAGAGACTTTATCTCTCGGGATCAGCTTGTTCCTGTGAAGTACACACCCCCCACCCACTAATAAAACACTCCCCTCACACAGTTAACCCTTTAACTGAATAAAAAAAGTTAACCCCTTCCTCCCCAGTGCCATTAGTACAGTGTCAGTGTTTTTTTTTTTTTTTTTTTGCACTGATCACTGTATTGGTGACACTAGGGATGTCAGTGACCCCAAGTCAGTTCCCCCCCAGAGTCAAAATGTCCACCGCAGTCCCGCAGTCGCTGATCACTATCATAAATCGCTGATCACCGCCATAAGTCGCTGATTGCCGCCATTATTCGTATAATAATAAATAAAAAAAATCCCAGTATCTTTCCCGCCATTTGTAGACGCTATAACTTTCATGTAAACCAATTAATTTACACGTATTGGGATTTTTTTTTAGCAAAGACATGTCGCAGAATACATTTTGGCAGAAATTTATGACTAAATTTGATTTTTACATTTTTTTTACTGGACATGTTTTATAGCAAAAAGTCCAAAATATTGTTTTTTTTTCTCAAAATTGTCAACGCACAGGCGATTAAATACCACCAAAAGAAAGCTCAGTTCATGGGAAAAAAAGGGTGTAAATTTAATTTGGGTGCAGTGTTGCATGACCGCGCAATTGTCAGTTAAAGTAACGCTCCCGTGGTTTTCACACCCCTCCAAGATAGCGTCAGATTGCCCGTCAGTACACCAGTCATCACATTTAACCCCTTGATTGCCAGGAGAACGCTCATGTACAATAAACCTGCATTGCTAGTATAGTGTCTGAACGGGTCAATATCTTTGATCAGATCAGCACTATACCAGCGTTCACATTAGTATAGCGTCCCCAAAACACAGCGTTAGCGGGATCAGCCCCGGCACCTGCCAGCACCTGCGTTTAGCTCCTACGCTTAACCCCCCCCCCCCTTCTCCCCCAGCAAGTGCAGTGTCAGTAGATAACTGTCACTTGATACATTACACACAAAACCGCAGTGTTCGCAGAATCAGGCCTGATCTCTGTTAGCACTTGCCGGAAAATTTTGATTACTCTCATATGCATCAGAGTGCCAGTACTAGTGCCGCTCTACCTTTTGGTGAACAGGCGAGTACCAGCGGTCTAGTACATCTTGGTCTTTCACATACCTCCTTGATTTTTGGAGCGGTTTTTCACAGAATATCTGTATGCGTTGATTGTGGATCAAAGCAATTTATATGCACAACAATTTATCGCCGCCAACCCGAGTTCAAACCTTGCCAGACCATTCGCTTGGAAACTCATTACGGTTTTTGAATTTACATTTTTTTGGGGGGCCTAACCCTTAACATGGGCATTACTAAAAGAAATGAATTGCGGTTGTATTGGTCCACAGACCCAATTCATCATATGCCCGTGTTCTCTGCTGCCATGGCCAGGCATTGATATGAGAGTATAATGTGTTTTATGCATTTCAACAACAATACACTGTCATCCTCGGGGTAACCCTGAATTTGACCGGATCCACAAAATTCAGCCCCTCGCAAATCACCTTAACCAAAAATTTGCAATATCTATACTCCCCAGCAAAACATCTGCATTGATGAGTCCCTCATTAATTTTTCTGGCCGCCTTGCATTCAAACAATTTCACCCCTGCAAGCGTGCCAGCTACCTTTTTAGACTTACTGAGGAGGTCTAGTGCTAGAATTACTGCCCTTGACCTGACGTTCACGGCGATACCTCACATGCATGTCGCAACTGCTGTTTACATACCGGCAGAGGGTTGTTAGCTCGCGCGGTGGGGCGAGGGTGCTTTTTTTTTTTTTAATTTATCCCTTTTAATGCTATCACAGGGAATGCAAATATCCCCTATAACTTCAATGGGCATTATCATACTGTATATTCTTTTTTGAGAAATCCGGGGTCTGTCAGACTCTAGATATTTCCTCTGCCCTTACATTATCTAATCTCACCAAGATCGGTGTGATCAGATGCTTTCCCAATTTACAAATGGCGCTGTTAATATCCTGCGAAACTGAAGTGATGAAATGCTCGTAGCTTCCGATTTCTTAGACTGGAATGGCGCCAATCATCTCTAATCAGCTCTATGGTCAGCTGGCAGAAACACCGGCTGCATTCTCAGGATCCCTCGATGGCACAGGACTGCCTGAGAAAACCATGGAAGGCAGTTGGGGAGGGGGGGGGGGGTCATCGTCTCCCACTGCTTGTAAAAGCAATCTTGCAGCTAGGATTGGTTTTACATGAAAGCCGATCGCTGGCTGAAAAAAACAAATATGAGGATGATGCCTGCAGCTGTAGGCATCATCCTGGTATAACCAAAAGTTCAATGATGTGCCAGTACGTCGCTGGTCCTTGTTAGGTATATATGCCATGTTCTTTTTTTTTGTATACAGCCTGTGGGCTGAATGAAAAAAATAGAAAAAATCTCTGCGAGATAAAGTGTGTGGTATGCCCACCATTAGAATATACCGCCCTGAATGCACTCACATCTAATGGTGGGCATTACATTAGGTCGCATGATGCCATATGCACCAATTCCAAGACTATACAAATGTCTAAATATTGTCACGCTTGAATAAAAATTGTCCACGTGTAAGTGGTACCCCATATGGAAAAAGGATGACACCAAGGCCCAAACTATCTTGCCACTGCTCCCCATGTAGTCTGGGCTTTTCCCTCGTAAATCCAAAACTTATATGTATAGCCTGTTGCCTTCTCACTGGTCTTATACATCTTGACCCCATATCTGGCACTCTTGCAGGGGAGAAATTGTTTGAATGCAAGGCAGCCAGAAAAATGAATGAGGGACTCATCAACGCAGATGTTTTGCTGGGGAGTATAGACATCTGCAAATTTTTGGTTAAGGTGATTTACGAGGGGCCAAATTTTGTGGAGCCGGTCAAATTCAGGGTCACCCCGAGGACGACAGAGTGTATTGTTGTTCAAATGCATAAAACACAAACTCTCATATCTATGCCTGGCCATGGCAGCAGGGAACTCGGGCATATGATGAATCGGGTCTGTGGACAAATACAACCGCAATTCATTTTTTTTAGTAATGCCAATTGTGAAGGTTAGACCCCAAAAAAAATTTTAATTCAGAAACCATAATGGGTTTCCATGCTTATGGTCTGGCAAGGTTTGAATTTGGGTTGGCGGTGATAAATTGTTGTGCAGATAAATTGCTTTGATCCACAATCAATGCATACAGATCTTCTGTGAAAAACAGCTCCAAAAAATCAAGGGGAGTAGTTAAATTTGCGGTTTCAACCTGAATTCCGGGTTGGGGATGGGGGAAGTACGGGTGCTGCAGAATCTGCGGTATGCCAATCGGGATTTACAAGCACAACCGGAAGAATACAAGGGGCTCTAACAGCCTGTGTGTGAATTCTTGGTGGTTGCGGGACAATACTTGTGCTCGCCACCGCATCAGCTTGTACTGCATTTATGGGACTCGCCACGTTAGCAAGTCATACTGCAGTGCTGGTATGAGAAAGACCCGTGTGTACTAGGCCGCTGGTGCTCGCTAGTTCACCAAAAGGTAGAGCGGCACTAGTACTGGCACTCTGCTGCATATGACAGTCATCAAAATTTACCGGCACGTGGAAGCAGAGATCAAGCCTGATTCTGCGAACACTGTGGTGCAATGTATCAAGTGACAGTGACCTAGTGACACTGCACTTGCTGGGGGAGAAGGGGGGGGGGGTAAGGGGCTAAATGTAGGTGCTGGCAGGTACCGGGGCTGATCCCGCTAACACTGTTTTTGGGGACACTATAGTAATGTGAACGCTGGTATAGTGCTGATCTGATCAAAGATATTGATCCGTTCAGACACTATACTAGCAATAGAGGTTTACTGTGTAGGAGCGTGTTCCTGGCAATCAAGGGGTTAAATGTGATTATTGATGTACTGATAGGTAATCTGACGCTATCTGGGAGGGGTGTGAAAACCACAGGAGAGCAAATCACTTATATATACACAAGTGATTTTGCGCACCCGTGCTGCCCTGTAGAAGTATTTCTGCTATAGGGTGGTCAGGAAGCAGTTACAGAAGTGGTTTGTGTTATGGCGCTGCATTACTTTAACTGACAATTGCGCGGTCATGCAACACTGCACCCAAATGAAATTTACATCCTTTTTTTCCCACGAATTGAGCTTTCTTTCGGTAGTATTTGATCGCCTGTGTGTTATTTTTTGCGCTATAAAAAAAAAATAATTTGAGAAAAACACCACCAATACTTTGGACTTTTTGCTATTAAACGTGTCCGGTAAGAAATTTAAATTTAGGCCAAAATTTACTCTGCGACATGTCTGCATAATGCTCCGGTCTGGCTACCCATGGTCATTTTTGAAAGAATTGAGACTATATTCTGGGCGTTAATATGGAAAAAGCGTACAGCAAAGATTAAACTACGTACACTACAGGAAGCTAAAGCAGATTGGTGGACTGTCAGTTTCCGTTCATTTTTTGTATTATTTAGCGGCCCAGATACAACATACAGTGGGGCAAAAAAGTATTTAGTCAGCCACCAATTGTGCAAGTTCTCCCACTTAAAAAGATGAGAGAGGCCTGTAATTGACATCATAGGTAGACCTCAATTATCAGAGACAAAATGAGAAAAAAAATCCAGACAATCACATTGGCTGATTTGGAAAGAATTTATTTGCAAATTATGGTGGAAAATAAGTATTTGGTCAATATCAAAAGTTCATCTCAATACTTTGTTCTATATCCTTTGTTGGCAATGACAGAGGTCAAACGTTTCCTGTAAGTCTTCACAAGGTTGGCACACACTGTTGCTGGTATGTTGACCCATTCCTCCATGCAGATCACCTCTAGAGCAGAGATGTTTTGGGGCTGTCGCTGGGCAACACAGACTTTCAACTCCCTCCAAAGGTTTTCTATGGGGTTGAGATCTGGAGACTGGCTAGGCCACTCCAGGACCTTGAAAAGCTTCTTACGAAGCCACTCCTTCGTTGGCGGTATGTTTGGGATCATTGTCATGTTGGAAGACCCAGCCACGTTTCATCTTCAATGCCCTTGCTGATGGAAGGAGGTTTGCACTCAAAATCTCACGATACATGGCCCCATTCATTCTGTCCTGTACATGGATCAGTCATCCTGGTCCCTTTGCGGAGAAACAGCCCCAAAGCATGATGTTGCCCACCCCCATGCTTCACAGTAGGTATGGTGTTCTTTGGATGCAACTCAGCATTCTCTCTCCTCCAAACACGACGAGTTGTGTTTCTACCAAACAGTTCTATTTTGGTTTCATCTGACCATATGACATTCTCCCAATCCTTTTCTTGATCATCCAAATGCTCTCTAGCAAACTTCAGACGGGCCCGGATGTGTACTGGCTTAAGCAGGGGGACACGTCTGGCACTGCAGGATCTGAGTCCCTGGCGGCGTAGTGTGTTACTGATGGTAGCCTTTGTTACGTTGGTCGCAGCTCTCTGCGGGTAATTCACTAGGTCCCCCCGTGTGGTCCTGGGATTTTTGCTCACCGTTCTTGTGATCATTTTGACCCCACGGGGTGAGATCTTGCGTGGAGCCCCAGATCGAGGGAGATTTTCAGTGGTCTTGTATGTCTTCCATTTTCTAACTATTGCTCCCACAGTTGATTTGTTCACACCAAGCTGCTTGCCTATTGCAGATTCAGTCTTCCCAGCCTGGTGCAGGTCTACAATTTTGTTTCTGGTGTCCTTCGACAGCTCTTTGGTCTTCACCATAGTTGAGTTTGGAGTGTGACTGTTTGAGGTTGTGGACAGGTGTCTTTTATACTGATAACAAGTTCAAACAGGTGCCATTGATACAGGTAATGAGTGCAGGACAGAAGAACCTCTTAAAGAAGAAGGTACAGGTCTGTGAGAGCCAGAAATCTTGTTTGTTTGTAGGTGACCAAATACTTATTTTCCACCATAATTTGCAAATAAATTCTTTCCAAATCAGCCAATGTGATTGTCTGGATTTTTTTTCTCATTTTGTCTCTCATAGTTGAGGTCTACCTATGATGCCAATTACAGGCCTCTTTCATCTTTTTAAGTGGGAGAACTTGCACAATTGGTGGCTGACTAAATACTTTTTTGCCCCACTGTATGGTAGTATGGTTGGAATCAAATGTAGATCCCAGTAAAGATATATTAGGAGTATTGGAAAGTTGGAAGGTGGTGGACAGTTTGGAGGTGGGGGATTTTAGGGAAGATAAGCAATATCCAACATTGGTCATGGTGGATAAGATATGGAATAAGATCAAAATGTATTTTGAATATGGAGGATATGATGATTATACCTGCATATTTCAAAATCGTAATTATCCAGAATTATTTAAACTACAGGGATTTGGCCAGTGGCAGGTATGTGGTCTGGAATATCTGGTTCAGCTATTTCAAGGTCAGGGTCATGTTTTGAAGGAATTTCACACTTTACAGGATGCATTAAATTTACCAACTAAGTATTTTATATCAATATTTAGAGCTAAGACATGCTATACAAATACAATCGAGGTCTAAACAGTGGATTTATGATAAGCTCAGTGTTGAATAAGGTAATAGGGGCAAATACGCAGAAGGGTCAAATATCAGTACTTTAAAAGACATTATTAAAGAAAATTTCAGAGTCAACACTATTAAGACGTAGAGAGCAGTGGCAAGATGAGACGGAGACTATGGAGTGATCAGGAATGGTTGGATATATTGGAGTGTAACATGTGTCTCTGTCAGAGTCTCAGAAACTTACTCCGTTGTATTTATCGGTCGTATAGAACCCCACAAAAATGATTTAATTGTAACAGAAGAGACGATCCGCTGTGCCCATGCTGTGAGCAGTAAGAGGATACACGTTGTGGAAATGTCTAAAGTTGTTCAGATACTGGACACAGGTGATTGATACAATTAATAGGATATGAGAGATTAATATTCCAAGGAATCCAAAGGTGTGTATTCTGGGATGGATGGATAAAGGGTGACTTTCAAAGCATGGATGTTTAGCAGTTAATCGACTGCTGTTTCTGGCTCAGAAATTGATCACATAAAGATGGTTGTCCAGGACCACCCCAGATTATACATTATGGGTTAAAATGGTAAATGAAGTAATACAGAAAGAACATATGGTATACCATCAGAGGTAGTCTGGATAAATTTGCTAAAATATGGGGTAAATGGGTTATTAACATAGAAGTAATGCCTATGCAGTGAGTGAGGGAAAAGTTAATGGCAAGTGGATACTAAAGATATAGTTTTGTAAAATAAATAAAGAGTAATTAAATGAGTAGGGGAAAGAGAGACAAGTAAAAAAAAAAAAAAAGTGTTATAAGTTATGTATGTGTGTAAGGTAGAAGGGAAGTACATTATGAAGTGGGAAAGAGGAAGGGAAGGGTAGTGCAAGAAATGTAATTATTTGCCCAGAGAATATGATGGATAAGACGGAATGGGATATGTACTAAACAAATTATATTTTATATATAAATGAGATGGTACATTGGTTATAGTATGTACTATATGGATATGTTTTCTTTTGCTTTTTTTTTATATCTCCTCTTTGTCTACATTTGTGGGAGATAGTATGTAAAGTTGTTTGTGAGATTTATATGTAATATCAATAAAATTAATCAAAAGAAAAAAAAAAAAAAGTTCATGTGCGTGTAAAAGCAGGTGCCCCAATAAATATATAATGTATTTATTTATTATGTATAGTTTGATTATTTTTCCAATTTCGTACACCTCTATACAGTTTAACTGTGCTAGAGGTATTTACCCAGAAGAAGCCTAAGCTGGTAAAACGCCAGGAGAAATACCATCTTCACCACTATGAGACGATGCCAAGAGACCTTGTGATAAACAATGTTTTTATTATTTATTTTAATATGCATAGTTTAATAAAATGGTAATATTTTTACGTTTTTACTACAAGATGTGACTTACTCTATATGTTTTTACTAGCACCTTAAAAGTCCCTGGTTTATTGTGGGATTTGTAATGAAGGGAAATCTCAACCCGTACAGCAAAAACCACATCCAAGTAAAAACCTCTTACTGTACTAGAGCTAGACAGAGATGGAAGAACAATGTCCTGGTTGAGAAAAACAGACCAAAACCACCGCAGGAAGAAAAAGGAGGCTCTAGGTCTCAATACTACCTTATCCTTGTGGAAAACAAAGGATTCTTCACAAAATAAGGCTGACAAATCAGACACACATCTTGCATAAGTGAAGGCAACAAGGAATGCTACCTTGAGTGAGAGTGGAAAGGGAAATATCCCCCATGACTTCAAAAGGCAGTCTTTGAAGAGCCAACAGAATCAAAATTTAGATCTCACAAAGTCACAGGAGGTTGTACAGAAGGAGCCACAAGAGAAACGCTGAACAAAAATTTTGCCTAAAGAATGGAAGGCTAGTGTATGCTGTATGTTAATGAGAACTGTACTTAGCCAATCCACAGAAACAGCTATTGGAAAAGATCAATCTGAGCTAGCTGAGGGAGCTGGGAGAATAGCTGGAAATGCTCCAAGGGGAGTTGTCACATGGGTCAGGAAGGATTTAAGTGTGGTTTAGGGCTAGAAAAAGTACAAAGAATAAGCTGACATATGGAGTATCATTAAGTGAAATGCCAAAACTAATAAACTAGAAAAGCATGGAAACTATACAAAAATTATATTAAGGTCAATATTTAGATAGCATAGGTCAAGATGGCACACAAGTATATGCTAGAGAAGTGCACAAGAGTTCCCAGTGAGCAAAAGTTTGATGAAAACATGCGTTGAGTTGACGGTTGTGAGGACACTGAGCTGAGAGTTCATTGAGAGGTTCCCTAGAAAAGTGGGCAACATGTGGGCAGTGAGCAGAGGGATAATGGGGAGGTTTCATTAAGTGGCGAGTGAGGAGTCGCTTCCCCTTGGCAAAGAAGTTATGTCACCCAAAATCAGAAGTATACAAGCAATTTTGGGGATCAGGACATATAAACCGCCCAGGGGGCGGAGGGTAGACGTGCTGCTGATGACAGCACTGTCAACTGCCAATGCAATAATAAAACTGTCAACCATGCCTGTCCACACTGTACATTTGCTTTCAGCAACTACTAGGGTGGATGAGATTCACAAAAAAAATGCCAAATGCTCTGTGATAGGCTGGGAGTTGAGAGTGACGGTGAAGTTAGAGCTCCCTATCACATCCGTTGACAATAACTATAAGCTACTGTATAACGACAAGAAACAATTTTGTAAATTTGAATCACATCTTTTAATAAAAGGCTTTATCGGTGTACATATATATTCAAAACTATATACTAAAAACAGAAAATAAGTATAAATAAGATAAAATAAGATGAAAACAATACCTGTATGTTAAGGTGAAGTTTTTTCAGACGCTTTATAAGTGTATCCTTGGTGCATGGAACAAAGGCCTCAATATAGCCATATACCCCATTCCTGTTGGATGGACTCAGCTCCTGTAGCTGTAACTCTATGCTATCAAACAACAAGACTAGATTAATGACCAAAGTACTATCTGCTTATACAAAATTTCATTGCTAGAATCATGCTAATCGGCACTTAAATCTAACATTATATATGAACAAAATGATAAAAATTGGACGACTGTCTCCCAATCAATGATACAATGTTAATATGTCAGCTCCTTCAGCTCTGAATAGACAGACATTCACCAGGGCACAAACATTGAGCAGGTCAAAAAAAACTTTTTATTAAGACCATGTTGGACTGTCAAATTCTACATTGCCATATCTTTACTGAACATTTGGTTTTAACTTTTTCCCTTTCAGACCTTTTCCTTTTCAGGGGTGTAGAAATTAAAAATAAATAAACTACTTGTCCAGGGACTAAATCGGTGTCCCAATCTACCTGTCCTGATAAAAAAAGCATACATTTTAAACAAAACTGTATTTAAATCTGCTTTAAGTAATGTTGGGGCAAAAAAAAAAAAAAGGGGGCTTTATGGCGACCTAAATGTTTAATATTTTTAACATTGCACTGTTTATCTCCTTCTCTCCTCCCTGCCTGTCTCCAGAACCGCTCCTGGGGACTAGCAGGGAAGGGAGAGACCTTGCAGTGTGATGAGCACTGATTGGCTGCTCATAAGGAAAGGGGGCTTGTTGGACTTATCCTTTATCCATTTTGCTGCCAGAGCCGTTTTTGCTTTATTTGCACGTTTAAAAATCGTTTTAGGCCTGAAGATGACACAAACCCCCCAAACATTGTATATTTTCTGAAAGCAGAGACCCTAGAGAATAAAATAGCAGTAGTTCAAATATTTTATGGCACACGATATCACAAAGGGTTCAGTAAAAATTAAATTTATGTTAATTTTAGGGCACAAAAAGAAATAAATTATAAAATTTTTTGCAAAATATAAAAGAAGAGGTTGCAGCGAGTAAATAGATATCCAACAAGGGGAGGGGAGGGGAGGGAGGGGAGAGGGGGGGAGGGAGGAGAGGGGAGGGGAGAGAGGGGAGGGAGGAGAGGGGAGGGGAGAGAGGAGAGGGGAGGGGAGAGAGGGGAGAGAGGGGAGAGAGGGGAGGGAGGGGAGGGAGGGGAGGGAGGGGAGGGAGGGAGGGGAGAGAGGGGAGGGAGGGGAGAGAGGGGAGAGAGGGGAGGGAGGGGAGGGAGGGGAGAGAGGGGAGGGAGGGGAGAGAGGGGAGGGAGGGGAGGGAGAGGGGAGGGAGGGAGGGGGGAGAGGGGAGGGAGAGGGGAGGGAGAGAGGGGGGAGAGGGGAGGGGAGAGAGGGGGGAGAGGGGAGGGGAGAGAGGGGGGAGAGGGGAGGGGAGAGAGGGGGGAGAGGGGAGGGGAGAGAGGGGGGAGAGGGGAGGGGAGAGAGGGGGGAGAGGGGAGGGGAGAGAGGGGGGAGAGGGGAGGGGAGAGAGGGGAGGGAGGTGAGAGAGGGGAGGGAGGTGAGAGAGGGGAGGGAGAAGAGAGGGGAGGGAGAAGAGAGGGGAGGGAGAAGAGAGGGGAGGGAGAAGAGAGGGGAGGGAGAAGAGAGGGGGGAGAGGGGAGGGAGAAGAGAGGGGGGAGAGGGGAGGGAGAAGAGAGGGGGGAGAGGGGAGGGAGAAGAGAGGGGGGAGAGGGGAGGGAGGGAGGGGAGAGAGGGGAGGGAGGGAGGGGAGAGAGGGGAGGGAGGGGAGGGAGGGAGGGAGGGGAGGGGAGGGAGGGAGGGGAGGGGAGGGAGGGAGGGGAGGGAGGGGGGGGAGGGGAGAGAGGGGAGGGAGGGGAGAGAGGGGAGAGAGGGGAGAGAGGGGAGGGAGGGGAGAGAGGGGAGGGAGGGGAGGGAGGGGAGAGAGGGGGGAGAGGGGGAGAGGGGAGGGAGGGGAGGGAGGGGAGAGAGGGGGGAGAGGGGGGAGAGGGGGGAGAGGGGGGAGAGGGGGGAGAGGGGAGGGGAGAGAGGGGAGGGAGGGGAGAGAGGTAGGGAGGGGAGGGAGTGGAGAGAGGGGAGAGAGGGGAGGGAGAAGAGAGGGGAGAAGAGAGGGGAGAGAGGGGAGGGAGAAGAGAGGGGAGAGAGGGGAGGGAGAAGAGAGGGGAGAGAGGGGAGGGAGAAGAGAGGGGAGAGAGGGGAGGGAGAAGAGAGGGGGGAGAGGGGAGGGAGAAGAGAGGGGGGAGAGGGGAGGGAGAAGAGAGGGGGGAGGGGAGAGAGGGGAGAGGGGGGGAAGAGGAGAGGGGAGAGGGGGGGGGAGAGAGGGGAGGGGAGAGAGTGGAGAGAGGGGAGGGAGGGGAGGGAGGGGAGGGAGGGGAGAGAGGGGTGGGAGGGGAGGGAGAGAAGGAGGGAGTGGAAAGGAAGGGGAGAGGGAGAGAGAGAGGAGAGGGAGAGAGAGAGGAGAGGGAGAGAGAGGAGAGGGAGAGAGAGGAGAGAGAGGAGAGGGAGAGAGAGGAGAGAGAGGAGAGGGAGAGAGAGGAAAAGGAGAGAGAGGAGAGGGAGAGAGAGGAGAGAGAGGAGAGGGAGAGAGAGGAGAGAGAGGAGAGGGAGAGAGAGGAGAGGGAGGGAGAGAGAGGAGAGGGAGGGAGAGAGAGGAGAGGGAGGGAGAAAAGGGAAGGAGAGGGAGGGAGAAAAGGGAAGGAGAGGGAGGGAGGGAGGAGAGGGGGAGAGGGAGGGGAGGGAGGGAGGGAGGGAGGGAGGGAGGGAGGGAAGGAGAGGAGGGAGAGGAGGGAAGGAGAGGGAGGGAGAGGAGGGAAGGAGAGGGAGGGAGGGAGGGAGGGGGAGGGAGAGGGAGGGAGGGAGGGGAGAGGGGGGAGAGAGAGAGGGAGGGGAGAGGGGGGAGAGAGAGAGGGAGGGGAGAGGGGGGAGAGAGAGAGGGAGGGGAGAGGGGGGAGAGAGAGAGGGAGGGAGGGGAGAGGGGCGAGAGAGAGAGAGATCGAGAGAGAGGGGGGGCACTCAGAAAAGAGGAGGAGCCAAACCACTGAAGCTCCAGAAGCTGAGGTAAGGGACCACTCTTTGCAATACCATTGCACGGATCAGGGAAGTATACCATGTTTTTATTCTATTGTAAAACACACACACACATAGAGTTAGGTTCATATATATTTGGACACAGGCACAATTTTAGTTATTTTTCAGGTATTTACCAAAACATATTCAAGCTATAGTTCTACAATGGATATGAACTGAAAGTGCACACTCTCAGGTTTAATTTGAGAGTATGTTCATCCAAATTGGAGGAAGGGTTTAGGAATTACTGCTCTTAAGAGTAGCCATCCCCCCTTTTTCAAGGGACCAAAAGTAATTGGACAATTGAATCAAAAGCGGTTTCATGGCCAGGTGTGGGTTACTCCTTCGTTATTTATTTCTTCAATTAAGCAGGTAAAAGGTCTGGAGTTGATTCTAAGTGTGGTATTTGCATTTGGAATCTATTGCTGTGAACCTATATCTTGCATTCCAAGGAGTTGTCCATGCAAGTGTAAGGCTTCAAAAACTAAACAAAACCATCAGAGAGATACAGTGAAGGAAATAGGTATTTGATCCCCTGCTGATTTTGAATGTTTGCCCATTCACAAAGAAATGATCAGTCTAAAAATTGAATAGTAGGTGTACTGTAACAGAGACAGAATAGCAATAAAAAAAATTCAAAAGAAATGCATGTCTAACAAATTATGCACTGATTTGCATGTTCATGAGGGAAATAAGTATTTAATCCCCTATCATTCAGCAGGAATTCTGGCTACCAGGTTTCTTTCATACAGGTAACAAGCTGAGATTAGAAGCAGTCTCTTAAAGGGAGTGCTGCTCATCTCATTTTGTTACTTGTATAAAAAAAAAACAACACCTGTCCACAAGCGCAATCAAACAATCAGATTCCAAACTCTCCACCATGGCAAAGACCAAAGAGCTGTCCAAGGATGTCAGGAACAACATAGTAGACCTAAACAAGGCTGGACTGGGCTACCAAACTATCGCCAAGCAGCTTGGTGAGAAGGTGACAACAGTTTGTGCAATCATTCACAAATGGAATTAACACAAAACAACTGTCAGTCTCCCTAGGTCTGGTGCACCATGTAAGATCTCACCTCATGGAGTGTCAATGATCATGAGAACAGTGAGGAATCATCCCAGGACTACACGTGAGGATCTTGTCAATGATCTCCAAGCAGCTGGGACCACAGTCACCAAGAAAACAATTGGTAACACACTACGCCAACAAGGATTGAAATCCTGCAGTGCCCGCAAGGTCCCTCTGCTCAAGAAAGCACATGTCCAGGCCCATCTGACGTTTTCCACTGAACATCTGAATGATGCAGAGGAGGCCTGGTTAAAAGTGTTGTGGTCAGATGAAAACAAAATAGAGCTCTTTGGCATTGACTCAACTCGCCGTGTTTGGAGGAGGAAGAATGCTGCCTATGACCCCAAGAACACCATCCCAACTGTCAAACATAGTAGTGGAAACATTCTGCTTTGGGGGTGTTTTTCTGCTAAGGGGACAGGACAACTGCACCACATCAAAGACGATGGACGGGGCAATGTACTATCAAATCTTGGGTGAGAACCTTCTTCCCTCAGCTAGGTCATTGAAAATGGGTCGTGGATGGGTGTTCCAGCATGACAATGACCCAAAACACAGGGCCAAGGCAACAAAGGAGTGGCTCAAGAAGAAGCACATTAAGGTCCTGAAGTGGTCTACCTAGTCTCCAGACCTTAATCCGATTGAAAATCTGTGGAGGGAGCTGAAAGTTCAAGTTGCCAAACGACAGCCACCAAGCCTTAATGTCAGGAAATGCCTGCCAGTAGTCCAGGTGAAGCTTCGCGGTGCACAAATATGCGCATATGCAGGGTTCTGGTGAGCCGAACAGATGTGCGGGCGCCTGGACAGAGGCTCGCAGGTGCTCGCCTGTCACTAATGCTGGCGCCAAGAGGGCTATTTAAACTGGCTGCTGTGGTTGCCTCCCCGGCTCTTGTTCCTGACTTCTGAGATTGCTCCCTGTTGCCAAAACCAGCCTGTTTCCTGACTTCTGATTGATCGTCTCCTGCCCTGACTAACGGCCTGTCCTTGGATTGCTCTTTTGCCTGCTCCCACTTGATTGACCTCCTGTTGCTGAACCTGGCCTGTGACCCGACTATTCTCCTGCCTGCCATCTAAGCCTGATCTGTCTCATCGAATACCGAACCTGGCTCGTCTGACTCCGCTTCTCTCTACACGGTGCTCCCGCATCCATCCAGCACGGATACATCTGCACCCTGCTCTGGTCTGCTACTCATCAGTCCAGCTGCTATCTCTGGACAGATCTCAGGCCCTCATACCCCACCGTGCTCTTGCGACCGCTGTCCCACTCTCAGCAGTCCTTGAGCCGGGGTTGTACGAGAGGTCTGCCTCTTCACGTCAGGCTCACTACCCAGGTACGTGACACTTAATGACTTGGAGAGGATATACCAAGAGGATTGGGCCAAAATCCATCCGGAGATGTGTGCAAACCTGGTGGCCAACTACAGGAAAAGTCTGACCTCTGTGATTGCCAACAAGGGATTTGCCACCAAGCACTAAGTCATGTTTTGTGAAAGGGATCAAATACTTATTTCCCTCATGAACATGCAAATCAGTGCATAATTTATTAGACATGCATTTCTTTTGAATATAGTTTTGCTATTCTGGCTCTCAGTGTTACAATACACCTACCATTCAATTTTTAGACTGATCATTTCTTTGTGAGTGGACAAACATTCAAAATCAGCAGGGGATCAAATTCTTATATCCTTCACTGTATCAGCAACATTAGGAATGGCCAAATCAACAGTTTGGTACATTCTGAGGAAAGAAGAATGCACTGGTGAGCTCAGCAACATAAAAAGGAATGGACGTCCATGGAAGACAACAGTGGTAGATGATCACAAGATCAAACAGATTTGCCAAGTTGGGTGAAGATGTAGGGTTGGCAAGCTCAGGCGTGGCAGCCCTGGATGTCACTGCTATCCCTAACAGCCGGGAGGGCAGACTATCTGGGAGGGGTGGTGAGGGTAGTGCAGGAAGGCCTAGACAGCTGGTGGTAGTAGGGGATTCTAGGATCAGAAGGACTGATAGAATAATTTGTCGCCAGGATCGCCTCAACCAAATGGTTTGCGGTCTCCCTGGTGCCAGGGTTCGGCATGTGGTGGACCGGGTTGATAAAATTACTGGGAGGGGCTGGGCATGACCCAGCTGTCTTGGTCCATGTTGGAACCAATGACAGAATACATGGAAGGTGGATGCTCCTTAAGAATCAATTCAAAGAACTAGGTTGCAAGTTGAAGGGAAGGACTTCCAAGGTGATATTCTCTGAAATATTACCTGTGCCATGCGCAGCTCAGGAAAGACAGGGAGATTAGAGAACTCAATGCATGGCTGAAGACCTGGTGTAAGAGGAAAGGATTTGGGTTCCTAGAGCACTGGGCTGACTTTTCATTGGGGTGCAACCTATATAGTAGAGATGGTCTGCACCTAAATGGAAGGGGGTCTGCTGTGCTGGGGGAGAGGATTATGGGAAGGCTGGAGGAGTATTTAAACTAGGATCAAGGGGGAGGGAGAATTAGATTATAACGGGGTAGACAGATCAGACAGGGTTCAGTACTAATTGGTGGGTGGAATGGGTAAAGATGGGGGGGAGGCTATGGCAGATGATAAGAAGGTTCCCATGTTACAAACAACCAGTGGAATTGGTACCATTTGTATGAAAATAAAAAATATGCAACATACGTGTGAACAAGGTGTCAATCAATTAAAGTGTTTTTTCATCAATGCCAGAAGTCTGCCAAGCAAAATAGGCGAGTTGGAAGCTTTGTTGCATGAAGAGAGCTATGATTTAATCGGTATTGCTGAATCTTGGCTTCATTCTTTGCATGACTGGGCCATTAATATTCCTGGTTATGTTCTCTTTCAGAGAGACAGAGTAAATAGGAAAGGTGGTGGTATATGTCTCTATGTGAGAAGTGCTCTTAGAGCAAGTGTGAAAGAGGACCTAGTTGATGGAGAGTGTGATGAGGCTGAAGTACTATGGGTGGAACTGCACATGGGGGTGCGTACTACAAAGGTAATTATTGGTTGGAGTTTGTTATAAGCCTCCCAGTGTTAATGAGGAGGTGGAAACTCAGCTCCTTACACAGATTGAAAGGGCTGCAAGGGCTGGGACAGTGATGATAATGGAGGATTTTAACTACCTGGAAATTGACTGGAGTAATGGTACTGCAGGAAAAGTTAAAGGGCAAAAATATTTAAACCTACTACAGGACAATTTTATGGTACAGTTCATAGAGGCCCCTACTAGGAATGATGCTCTGCTGGACCTGGTAATCTCAAACCATGCAGAGCTTATTAAGAATGTCCATATAAAAGAACATCTAGGTAGCAATGACCATAACATGATTTCTTTTATTGTTAGCTGTAAACAGCAAGCACATACGGGAAAAATAAAAACGCTTAATTTCAAGAGAGGTAATTTTCCAGGGCAGAGAGCTGCTCTCCAAGACTGGGAGGGAATATTAGCTTTGATGAACACAACACAGAAATGGGAGTTCTTCAAAAAGACTGTATGTGAACACACTGCAAAATATATTCCCATGGGCAACAAGTTTATAAGGCTAAAAATCAAACCTATGTGGCTTACGGCCAAAGTAAAAAAGGCTATAGATAAGAAAAGAGCTTTTATGCAATATAAAAATGAAGGAACACTATCATCGTTTAAACATTACAAAGAATATAACAGAATATGCAAAAAGGAAATAAAGGCCGCAAAAATTGAAAACGAACGACAGATTGCAAAAGATAGTAGGACCAACCCCAAAAAATTCTTCAAATATATTAATAGTAAAAAGGTTCGGTGCGAGCATGTAGGCCCTTTACAAAATAATCTAGAGTGGGTGACTGGGGACAAGGAAGGCAAATTTATTAAATACCTTCTTCAGCTCTGTATATACAAAGGAGCATGGGGGAGCTCTTGTCCATAATGGGCAAGGTATTGACACAGCTCCAGATGATCCACATTGGCTCACAATTGATATGATCCAAAAATATTTAGACATAAAAAGGTGAATAAAGCACCTGGACTGGATGGCATACACCCACGGGTCCTTAAAGAATTGAGCTCTGTCATTTGAAAGCCATAGTTTCTAATTTTTAGGGACTCTTAAATGACTGGCATAGCACCACTGGATTGGCGTAAGGCCAATGTGGTGCCAATATTTAAAAAGGGGTCAAAATCTTTACCAAGTAATTACAGACCTCTTAGTTTAAATTTGTTTAAAGACAGAAGTTGTCAAACAAATCTGGTTTCTTTTTATGAGGGGGTGAGCAAAACCTTGGACAGAGGGGTAACGGTAGACATGGTATACTTGGATTTTGCAAAAGCGTTTGACACAGTTCCCCACACACGGCTAATTTGTAAGGTAAAGTCTGCGGGCTTGGAAAAATCCTGTTTAATTGGGCAACTATGTGGCAAATGAAATTTAATGTTGATAAATGTAAGGTTATGCACTTGGGGGTTAAGAATATGCATGCATCATACATATTAGGGGGAGTACAACTGGGGGAATCAATGGTGGAGAAGGATACGGGGGTTCTGGTAGATCACAAGCTTAATGGCATGCAATGCCAAGCTGCGATTTCTAAAGCGAGCAAAATCCTCTCTTGTATTAAAAGAGGTATAGACTCCAGAGAGAAAGATATCATTTTACCCCTGTAAAATCATTAGTAACACCTCATCTGGAATATGCAGTTCAGTTTTGGGCACAAATTCACAAAAAGAACATTGGGGAACTTGAGAAAGTACAGAGAAGGGCAACTAAACTGATACGAGGCATGGAGGAGATCAGCTATGAGGAAAAATTAGAGGAACTAAATGTATTCTCTCTTGAAAAGAGGAGGAGATTAAGGGGGGATATGATCAACATGTATAAATACATCAGTGGTTCATATAGTGAACT
Organism: Staurois parvus; assembly: GCF_062004578.1. Taxonomy (NCBI): domain Eukaryota; kingdom Metazoa; phylum Chordata; class Amphibia; order Anura; family Ranidae; genus Staurois; species Staurois parvus. Next base: position 108,708 of record NW_028319087.1, read on the forward strand.
TGGTGTAGAGCTATTCACCCTGAGGTCAACACAAAGGACAACTCTTAGTCTAGAGGAAAAGAAATTTAAGCTCCAAACACGGAAAGGTTTATTCACAGTGAGAGCTGTGAAAATGTGGAATAGACTCCCTCAAGAGTTGGTTCTGGCCAGCTCAGTGGATTGCTTAAAAAAAAAAAAAAAAGGCCTGGATTCTTTCTTAGATACACAGAATATAACTGGATACTAACATTTATAGGTAAAGTTGATCCAGGGAATATCAGATTGCCTCTCGGGGGATCAGGAAGGAATTTTTTCCCAGCAGGTGTAAATTGGATTATGATTTGCTGGGTTTTTTTTTTGCCTTCCTCTGGATCAGCTGTGGGTATAGGATTATATATTTTTTTTTTCTATGGTTGAACTGGATGGACTTTTGTCTTTTTTCAGCCAGACTAAATATGTACCTATGGTAAAGACAAACCCATTCACAACATCCAGACAAGTGAAGGACACTCTCCAGGAGCGGGCAATCAAGAGAAGACTTCACGAGAGCAAATACAGATGGTTCACCACAAGGTGCAAACCATTCATAAGAAGAATAGAAAAGCCAGATTAGACTTCCGAAAAACATAAAAAAAAGCCAGATCTGTCCTGGAAAAGCATTCTTTGGACGGATGAAACTAAGATTAATCTGTACCAGAACAATGAGAAGAAAAAAAGTGTGGAGAAGGCTTGGAACAGTTCATGGTCCAAAGCACACAATGTCATCTGTAAAACATGGTGGAGGCAGTGTGATGGCATGGTCATGCATGGCTTCCAGTGGCACTGTGTCATTGGTGTTTATTGATGATGTGACAGAAGACAGAAGCAGCCAGAAGAATTCTGCAGTGTTTACGGATATACTGTCAGCCCAGAATCAGCCAAATGCAGCAAAGTTGATTGGACGGCGCTTCACAGTACAGATGGACAATGATCTAAAACACTTCAAAAGCCAGGGACTTTTGAAAGAAAAGAAGTGGAATATTCTGCAATTCTGCCTGAGTCAATCACCTGATCTCAACCCAAATGAGCATGCATTTCACTTGCTGAAAGCAAAACTAAAAGGCAGAAAGACCCACAAACAACGAACAACTAAAGACAGCTGCAGTTAGAGGCTGGAAAAGCATCAGAAATGAGAAAACCCAGTCTTTGGTAATGTCCATGGTTTCCAGACTTCAGGCAGTCATTGGCAGTAAAGGATTCTCAACAAAATATTACAAATTAACATTTTATTTATGATTAGATTAAACTGTCCAATTACTCTAACTCCTAAACCCTTCCTCCAATTAGATGTACACACCCTCAAATTAAACCTGAGAGTGTGCATTTTCAGCCCATATCCATTATGTAACTATAGCTTGAATATGTTTTGGTAAATACCTGAAAAAAACAAAAATTGTGCCCATGTCCAAATATATATATATATTAATTCTTTACAACCACTTTTATAGAATAGGACAAAGGCTAGATATTCATAGATTCTGGTGTTATAGGTCACTACCTACAATTGGCTGGACACTGGAAAAGCTTTTGGGGGACACATCCCCTAGGGCATACCCCTATAACTCTACCTCACTCTATAAAACCTCTATTAGCATGCATTGCAGAGTAACAGAGAATTAGAGGGTCCTGTCTTCAGTACTGTACTCCAAGACATGAAATTAAAGTCAAAATTCAATAGGCTTGATATTCATACACCTAAGCCATCCCTAAAAACCATGCAAACGGGCCCATCAAAACAAAAAAAAGTGAAACAGACTCAACTCAGAGTGCTGCTGAAAACTCCTGGTGGCTGAAAGTTGTTTCCACAGAGTGCTAGACATACCTGAACTTGAAGACCAGGTGGCAGCTTTACAAAGCTGAACAAGAGACGCCTGATTGCAAAATGCCCAGGTAACCCCCAATCCGGTGGAGTGAGCATGGAAGAGTACTGGCATGTGGTTATGTGCTTAAGAGTATAAGCTCTTACAATAAGCGGTCTTATTTAGCTGGCAATAGTGGACTTGGAGGAAGGGTGCCATTTTCATGAACCTGTTGCAAAAACGGGATTGTTACAGTAAAATCCCTTTCTCTGAGTTCATTGACGGACACAGCGTATTCAATTCTTGACCACAGGGTTTATAGCACCAACTACAGGAGTAAGACACTAGGCAGAAAAAAATTTGGTAATGCTTATGGGCAGTTCTGGCTGATATAAGCCCCCTCTATGCATAGGCAATCCAGTTAGTAACAAGCAGTGTCAGAAGATAAACACTAAATTGATGGACACAGCACCCACCCCTCTATAAATTCAGAGAAAAGGATTTTACGGTAACAAAAAAAACAAAACAAAAAAAAAATCCCATTTTCTTTTTCGTTCATGATGGACACAGTCTTCCATTCTTGACCACAGGGACATCCCAAACCAGTGAAACAGTGAGGGGTGAGAGAAACCAAGGCCAAAACCAGGCCAACAGGAGCCCAACCAGAAAATACACCCTCCAGGAGGGAACAGAAACCTCAAACAGCTGCCTGTAATACTTTGCAACCAAAACATGTGTCCGAAGACACCAAGACATTCACCTTGTAAAATTTTGTAAAAGTGTGCACAGACAACCAGGTAGCCATCTTGCAAGTGTGAGACACAGACACTTGATGACAGAAGGCCCAAGAGGCACTAAGCAACCTAGTAGAGTGCACAGTTACCGGAAAAGGAGGAACCTGACCCTTAAATGGCATAAGCTTGAACCACCATCTGCCAAATCCATTTAGAAATGGTAGCAGAAGACGCCACCACACTTTTCCTCGGCCCATCCGTGATCACAAAAAGGGACTCCGACCTCCGAAAAAGGACTCTAACAGAAAGATACACCTAAATTATTATTATTATACATTATTATTATACAGTATTTATATAGCGCCAAAGGGTATGCTCAGCGCTTACGATTTTTGTCTTTTCTGCTATCATTGCCCAAACTACATGCAAGGCATGCAGATCGAACTCCTTAGGATGTGACAGGCAAGGACATAAGGACGGTAGGACAAATGTCTTAGTTTAAATGAAAGTCAGAGACCACCTTCGGGAGAAAGGAAGGGCATGGACAAAGAACCACCTTATCTTTGTGCAACACCAAATAAGGAGATCTAAAAAAAGGACAAAGCCCCCAACTCAGACACTCTGCCGGCAGAAGTGATAGCCACTAAAAAGGCCACCTTCTGGGACAGATTTAGCAAGGAAATCTCCCTAATATTCTCATAATGAGGCTTTGGAGAACAGATATAACCAGATTCAGATCCCATGGTGGCAACAGGGAGAACACAGGAGGTGCCACGTCTAAACCTTTGAACGAAAGTATGAATCAAAGAGTGCAAGGCTAGAGGACATTGAAAGAAAATGGCCAGAGCGGAAACCTTGCCCTTGATGGTACTTATTGATAGCTTCTACTCAACACCCCATTGCAGAAAAGACAAAAATTCTAGCCACCAAAAATGAACACCAGCAGCCTCACATCACAAAATATGTCTTCTAGGTGCAATGGTATATCTTCCTAAGAGACTACTTCCGTGCCATACACATGGTAGGAATCACGACTCCGACATACCCCTGTCTCTTAGAATCTGGCTTTTAATAGCCAAGCCTTTAAAACCAGTGGTTTTCAAGCAGGGTGGAAGATTGGTCCTTGAGACAGAAGATCTGCCTTGAGCAGCAGATGACAAGGAACATCTGCAACCAGCAGCATCATGCCAGCATACCAAGGGCAGCGAGGCCAATCCAAACATACCAAGATGACCGTAATGCCTATGGTCTTTAACCTTTGCAGCAGCCAGGGTAGAAGCTTGAAAGGAGGCACTGCATAGAGTAAACAATACTGGCTCCATGACACCACCAGGGCATCCGTTGCATTCGCAAGTAAATCCCTTGTCCTACCCATGAATCTCTGCAACTTCCTGTTGAACTGAGATGCCAGGAGATCCACGTTTGGAGTGCCCCACCGGAGGCAAATCTGTTTAAACATATTTGGATGCAGGTGCCACTTGCCTTGGTCTAAACATTTGACAGCTGAGGTAGTCTGCCTGCCAATTTTCGCTGGGGATGTGCAAAGCAGAGAGCCAGTACATGATGCTCTGCCCACCTGAAAATGCACGACACCTTCAGCGACGCTGCTACACTCCATGTCCCCCGGGATTTGGACCGGGTGCCTAAAAAATGTTTTGTCCACTGTTCCTGACACATCCTGATAGCCGAAGCTCCAAGACATTGACTGGTAATCGGGACTCCTACAGCACCCATCAACCCTGGGCCAAGCTTACCCCCAGAACTCCTCCCCAGCCGAACAGGCTAGCGTCCATCGTGACCACTGTCCAATGCAACGGAAGAAACAATTTCCCCTACTGAAGGGCATGAGGCCAAAGCCACTAAAGCGGCGGAGTCCTGGTCTTTTAACCCAGACAAACCTGGGTATCCAAAGGAGTCGGTGGACTCTGAAGAGTCCTCACATGGAACTGAGTGTAGAAACATTGCACTTTTGTGGTGTGATCTTTTTGCAATCCCAACCTCTTTGGACCAAATTGGAGATCCAAGGTGTGCTGGCGAATATATACGTTTGCCAAACTGATAATGCTCCTCTCCCACAGGAAAGCGGAAGAAACATTTGTGCCCCGTAGAAATGGGGATGCGTAGGTAGGCATCCTTGAGTTTGATAGATGCCAAGAAATCTCCCTGATGAAGGGAAGCCACCATGGACCGAACAGGCTCCATTTTGAACTTCTGCACGTGCACAAAGCAGTTCAGGGCCTTAAGATCCAGGAGTGGGTGAAAGACTTCTTTCTTCGGAAAAAGTGCAGGTTGGAAGGAAAAAACTCTGAAGGACAAGATTGGAATTCTATTTAGTAACCAGGCAGGATCAGCTCCTTGACCCACTTGTCAGAAGTCAGGGAGGTAGCAAAGCAGCAAAGACGATACTCCACTCTGGACATGCTGAGGACCTGTACACCGGCTTGACTGGCTTGGAAGTTCAGGGTCGCTTGGTAACCCCGGAGGCCTTGAAAGGTTTAGAACCCTTATCAGCAGATCCGGGGGGCTTGTGATGTGGTACTTTCCCCTGCTGGGACTGCTCTTTCCCCCAGTAAGATTTTTGATGATGTTGTACAGGAAAGGCACAAAGAGGTGATCACCCTGGAAGGGCAAATCCATGAGAGCCATCTTTGATGTCTGCTCTGCAGACCAACATCTGAGGCACAGCACACAACAAAGCACCACTGCTGAAATTGAAAGCTTTGGAAAGCAGGCACTGGAAAGGGAGTATGGCCCATTCAGTGAGGGTCTGGGACACTAGAGCAGTGGCCAAACCGGTCGAAGAGCCAAGCCAGGAATAGTGAACATCGTGTGGGCAAGAGACTCTGCCTTCCTGTCTGCCAGATCCTTCAGGCATGGAAACTCCTCCACCAGTATCAAGGTCACCTTATTCAACCTGGAAATAGGAGAATCCATTTCTTCAGAAGAGATTCATCAAAGAGACCACACAGCAAACAGTTTTGGGACCAAAAAGGGTCTCTTAAGATGCTACCAACCTTGCAAACAAATTTGTCAAAATAAGGATAAGGGAACACCTTCGACAGCACACAGCGGCTAGTGCATGCCAAAGGGGGCAGACACCTCCGTGAATGCCCCAGAAGCATCCTCCATTTTTAGGCACTTTTTTGTGTGAAACGGCAGCATCTGAGGATTCATCTTCACTATCAGAATGGTCATGGATCTAGTCAGCAGGACCAGCGGGCTGTGCCTTGTTTAATGTGAGGCTTAGATACACCAGCTACAGAGAGAGCTTGAGGGCACAATTTTGGAAGTTTATTACCAAACCGATAGCCTGAAGAATATGCATAGTCCTTTAAAAAAATTATTCCATGTAACTCTTCTAACATTTGATGGGATTTTAAGGGCAACCTTTGCAAACACAAAATAAATATTTTTATTTATACATCCAATATATCATTAAAAGTTTTTTACTCTACTGGTACATACAAATTAAGTATCAAAATGCTTCAAAATAAGTTTCAGAGCAATACAGGCTATTTATTAAGTTCTAATATTATGGTGCAATCCAGCATTGACCCAGAGGTATCCCCCCATGACTGATTTCCATCTGGTAACCTTTGAATTTTGATTACAGATACAGTGGGGATCGAAAGTTTGGGCACCCCAGCTAAAAATTTGTATTAATGTGCATAAAGAAGCCAAGGAAAGATGGAAAAATCTCCAAAAGGCATCAAATTACAGATTAGACATTCTTATAATATGTCAACAAAAGTTAGATTTTATTTCCATCATTTACACTTTCAAAATAACAGAAAACAAAAAAATGGCGTCTGCAAAAGTTTGGGCACCCTGCAGAATTTATAGCATGCACTGCCCCCTTTGCAAAGCTGAGACCTGCCAGTGTCATGGATTGTTCTCAATCATCGTCTGGGAAGACCAGGTGATGTCAAGCTCAAATGTTTTAAATGCCCAGACTCATCTGACCTTGCCCCAACAATCAGCACCATGGGTTCTTCTAAGCAGTTGTCTAGAAAACTGAAACTGAAAATAGTTGACGCTCACAAAGCTGGAGTAGGCTATAAGAAGATAGCAAAGCGTTTTCAGATGTCAATATCCTCTGTTCAGAATGTAATTAAGAAATGGCAGTCATCAGGAACAGTGGAAGTTAAAGCAACATCTGGAAGACCAAGAAAAATATCAGACAGAACAGCTCGCAGGAGTGTGAGAAAACCAATTCAAAACCCACGTTTGACTGCACGATCCCTCCAGAAAGATCTGGCAGACACTGGAGTTGTGGTACACTATTCCACTATAAAGAGATACTTGTACAAATATGGTCTTCATGGAAGAGTCATCAGAAGAAAACCTCTTCTACGTCCTCACTACAAAAATCATCATTTGAACTTTGCAAATGAACATATAGACAAGCCTGATGCATTTTGGAAACAAGTTCTGTGGACCGATGAGGTTAAAATTGAACTTTTTGGCTGGAATGAGCAAAGGTACGTTTGGAGAAGAAGGGGCACAGAATTTAATGAAAAGAACCTCTGTCCAACTGTTAAGCATGGGGTTGGATCAATCATGCTTTGGGGTTGTGTTGCAGCCAGTGGCACAGGGAACATCTCACGAGTAGAAGGAAAATAGATTCAATAAAATTTCAGCAAATTTTGGATGGTAACTTGATGCCATCTATGAAAAACCTGAAGTTAAAGAGAGGATGGCTTCTACAAATGGATAATGATCCTAAACACACCTCGAAATCCACGGGGGATTACATCAAGAGGCGTAAACTGAAGGTTTTGCCATGGCCTTCACAATCTCCTGACCTCAACATCATTGAAAATCTATGGATAGACCTTAAAAGAGCGGTGCGTGACAGACAGCCCAGAAATCTCAAAGAACTGGAAGACTTTTGTAAGGAAGAATGGGCAAAGATACCTCAAACAAGAATTGAAAGACTCTTGGCTGGCTACAAAAAGCGTTTACAAGCTGTGATACTTGCCAAAGGGGGCAGTACAAGATATTAACTCTGCAGGGTGCCCAAACTTTTACAGACACCATTTTTTTGTTTTCTGTTATTTTGAAAGTGTAAATGATGGAAATAAAATCTAACTTTTGTTGACATATTTATAAGAATGTCTAATCTGTAATTTGATGCCTTTTGGAGATTTTTCCATCTTTCCTTGGCTTCTTTATGCACATTAATACAAATTTTTAGCTGGGGTGCCCAAACTTTCGATCCCCACTGTATATTCAGCCTGGGATCCAATGCGTTTCAAATATTTATCAAATTTTTCTTCAGGGATAAGATACCACTCAAAAATATAATTGATAGTCAAATTTAACAACATTTCTTATATATACATTGTTGATACAAAACTAAAAACATGGACTTACATAACCACCATACATATTCTAAAGAGTGTCTCATCATGTGAAGAGATAAATCCCCTCAAAGAGTGAAGCATTCATTCTGGTGTGTAAAGACCACAGGTGCCGCACCACATCACTGCCTTAATTGGTAATAAAGGACTAGGAACGTGGGTAATCAGCATTACCATCAAAAAGGTCATAATATAAATATCTCAATAAAGGTCAATATCAAAATATCAATATATGAACCCCTTTACTAGTTGTCAAAATACATACAAGACGTATATTACAACTAGTTTTATCTTTTGTGATTCCCATTAACTGGTACTATACAAAAGGGCATTAAGAATAGTTTATAAAATGCCAAATGGTGAGACAGAGGTTCAAAACATTTTATTATTACCACCTACTAAAAGGTTCAAAAAAAGTCGCCATAAAAATACTCATGCTGGTTTTCGAACTTACCAATAATTGAAATAAATTATCATCCAAAACATCCAGAAGCATAGAACATGGACTCCAACTGGGTTCTGAGATCCTCACCCAGCTGTTGCCTTAAATAGGGCAATAATAGATGTGCTGTTTCCTATTTCCTCCCTCCAGCGGACTAGGTCTGCTGGATATGGGGGGAGGAAAATGGCATCCATCAAGTGGTCCCCGGCATTTTCCAAAACTACGTATGCATGGGCGCACTAAGCGCATTCACGTCTGGCTACGGAGTGAGGTATTTCCGGAGACCATATGGGGGCCATATTGGAGTTTGTAAATACTCCTCCAAAATTCTTGATGCGTTTTGCCCACATAAAAAGATCCACATTCACATTGCATAAAGTATACTACCCCTTTTGTCTGACAATTAACAAAATGTCTAGTGATAAATTTTCTCTCTATTAGGGAGTGAATTTTTTTTTATTACTCAATTAGGGACAATGTGCGAATCCTCCACAAAAGGAGGTGCCAGCATATTTACATGGAACATGTCTCTGATTCCACCTATATTCACTTTGTACTAGAAGGTCTTTTAAAGACCCTGCCCTTGTGTAGGTAATTGAGGGATTATCACCCACAAGATTACAAATGATCAGGTCTTCCACCAAGACAGATCAAAGATTTTGTAATATCTTTCTTATTTTCACATGTTCATTGGAGTATTTTGGAATGATTAACATCCTCGTCAGTCCTCTGATGATCTTTGGACTTAAATAAAAGATCATGTTATCCAAATGTTTTACACGATTAAAGGCCTTTTTAAGACCTGTTTTTGTATATCTTTGCACTAATAATTTTTTTGTAAAGTTCATCTGCCTCTTTTTGAAACATACGTTCATCTGTACAGTTACGTTTGATATGTTGAAATTGACTATATAGGATAGGTCTCTTCAAGGGCTTCAGATGGAAACTGCTGGCATGCAAAATGGTATTGCCAGCAGTTTCTTTCCTGAAGAGGCTGCTTTCCAAGTGTCCCCCTTGTCCCTTGGAGATCATAATATCCAGAAAATGTATTTTTCCTATCATAGGTCATAGTAAAAAAAAAAGAAAAAAAAGGGTTTGAATCATTTTGATTCATCGCCTCAAGACACTGTTTCAGTAACACTTCAGGTCCATCCCAGAAAATGAATATATCATCTATATATCTTTGTCAGATGATGCTGTAATGCGTTTATCTGGAAAAAAAGTTAAATGGGACAACAAGTCCTGCTCCCACCCCCCCAGGTACAGATTGGCATAGGATGGGGCATACCATGTCCCATTTGCTATGCCCTGGAGGTAGTGGGAGCCTTGGAACAAAAAAAACATTATGATTCAGGATAAAATCAAGCATGGTCAAAATACATTATTTAAATCCCCATTCATGCATCCCACATTGTTGCAGAACATATTTGACTGCAGCAATGCCTTTGTTATGTGGGATGCAGTTATAGAGGCATTCCACATTGACTGTTACTAAATAAGTTGATTGTGGTACGTCAAGATCTACAATATTCAAAAGATGTATGGAGTCCTTAACATAAGATGCTAATCTTACCACGAGGTCTAAGATGAGAGTCTAACATGGCTAATGCCTTCAGAAATACAACAATTTCCTGAAATAATTGGTCTGCCTGGTCACATCTTTGTAAACTTTGGGGAGTGCTGAGAATGTTGGCACCCTAGGGTGCACAATTCTAATCTATTCCCATAAATATTTCTGAATGATTCCATTTCTATTTGCTGAGTCTACTAACTCATAAAACTCAAGATTAAAATTTTTTTTACTAGTGCGGCAAAAAACTTTTCTTATAACTTTTTTTTTTTAAGCAGGTTTTCATACATGGAATTATCCATCAGGACTATATTGCCTCCTTTATCAGAAGGTTTAATAGTTATACAATATACTATTAGCTTTCAGTGGTATTGTGTGTACAGGACATCAATATCTTTATCCAAGTTAGATAAAGATAGACAAAAATACTGATGTCTTGTACACACAATTAATAGCACTAAAAGATCATAGTCAGTATATTGTGTTGGAAAATGAACTTAAAGAGCATTTGGAAAATTTTAATTTTGGTGAGGATCTCAGAACCCCGTTGGAGTCAGTGTTCCATAATGCTATGTTTTGGAGGAACGTTAATTTATTTTATTGCAATTATTGGTAAGTTGGGAAACAAGCACGAGTGTTGGCCGCTTTTATTCATGGCAACTTTTTGGACCTTAGTAGGTAATCATAAAAATGTTTGAGCCTATATGATTCACTATTTGGCATTTATAAACTATTCTAAAAGCCCTTTTGTATAGTACCACTTAAAGGGACGCACAAAAGATAAAACTAGTTGGAATATATATGTCTCTATATTTTAACAACTAGTAAAAGGGGTTCCATATATTGATATTGGTATTTTGATATTGACCTTTATTGATCTATATAACCAGTTGATGGTAATGCAGTTTCCCCTTGTTCTTAGTCCTTCATTACCAATTATATATTTATTTTGTTTCATATTATGGCAGTGATGTGGTGCGGCATCTGTGGTCTTTGCACACCAGAATGATGGCTTCACTCTTGGAGGGGATTTATCACTTCACACAATGAGACACTCTTTAGAATATCTATGGTGGTTACGCAAGTCCTTTACTCCAATATGTTTTGGTTTTGTATCAACAATGTATACATAAAAAATTTTGCTAAATTTGACTATTATATTTTAGAATGGTATCATGTCCCTGAAGATAAATTTATTATAAATATTTGAAACATGTTGGATCCCAGGCTGAATATATCTGCAATCAAAATTCAAAGGTTACCAGATGGAAATCAGTTATGGGGGATACCACTGAATCAATGTTGCATTACACCATGTTAGAATTTAATAAGTAGCCTGAATTGCTCGGAAACTTAATTTTGAAGCATTTTGATACTTACTTTGTATGTACCAGTAGAGCAAGAAAAACGTTTAATGATATATTAGATGTATAAATAAAATATTAGAAAGTATATTGGTGCAAAAGAGATGGCCATGGATATTACAGTCCCATGGGTAATCGGAAAAAAAAGTTCAACAATGGGGATAATTAGTATCTCTCCGTTATAGGGTTAAATACTAGAGCATGTAGCAATGAGCTGGTGCTGGAGAGATGGGGGTTAGCATAGTACAGTCCTATAGGTTGTGGGGGGGTATTCAGTTGTTGAGGATAGCACAGTCGTGAGGCAGCACCCTCTAGAGTTAAGCTGGACTCTGCAGTGGGAGGTAAGAGGAGAGAAAGGGGTGCCAGACTAAGTGCAGTATGTAAATATTTTATTGCACACAATAGTAAGTAACTCACAGGAGGTAAGTGGTAATCAGCCATCGGTATATAGGGACGTCATCCGGACGTGGTGCCAGAGACAGAGTGGAGGAAGTGGATGAGTTCCAGGGGCCACAGCTGTAGTAAAGGCCAGGTCTCCTCAGACACATCGATCCCAGAGACAGAGTCGAGGAGGTTGATGAGTGTCCAGGGGGCCACGGTTGTAGTAAGAGCCGGGTCTCCTTACCGATGTGACTAAGGAAATCCGGCTCTTACTACAACCGTGACCCCCCAGAAACTCATCCACCTCCTCTACGCTGTCTCTGGGATCGATGTGACAGAGGAGACTTGGCCTTTACTACAGCTGTGGCCCCTGGAACTCATCCACTTCCTCCACTCTGTCTCTTGCACCACATCCAGATGACATCCTTATATACTGATGCCTAATTACCACTTACCTCCTGTGAGTTACTTACTATTGTGTGCAATAAAATGATATTTTAATACTGCACTTAGTCTGGAGCCCCTCTCTCTCCTCTTCTAAATAAAATATTGCTTCTTTTAAAGAAGTAGTTTCTTTTCTGTATTGAAAGGCTGTCCTTAAAATCCCATCAAATGTAAGAAAAAACTGAGTATTGTACAGATAGTCATTTGGACATTTGTGAGGGAGATCAATCCTTCAGATCACCTCTTGAAAAAAAAAAAAAAAAAAGCACTTTTTTTAAAGGTAAAAAATTGTGATTTATTTTCTAAAAGGAGCCTGCATAGTAGTGGTGCACCAAAATAAAGATTCTGGAACAAAACCAAAAAATTCAGGATGCACTTGGCCGCAAACTGAAACCCAATTTTTATATGAATGCTGTGGATTGTTTTCCTGCAAGGAGCATGCACAAGTTGCCGAATAGTTTCAACATTTTCAGGGGTTGAGCTTGTTGAAGGTCTTCCTGACCTCTCGTCATCTTCCAGTGATGTTCGTCCGCTCTTGAAGCGCGAGTATGCCACTTGAAACACCTTGGACGACTCATTGCAGCATCGCTGTAAACTTATTGAATCATGTCAAACATTTCTGTGGCGTATTTGCCCTGTTTCACTCAGAATTTCACATTTGCCCTGTTTCACTCAGAATTTCACATTTGCCTTTTGTTTCTAACTTGCTGTCCATGATGTAATAGCAGATGTGGTAACGCACATGGTCAGAATTGTATAGATCCCAATGTACACTGGACAAAGTCTTTTGGCACATTAACTTATGAAGGTCGGTGCTCCCTGTGACTGTGCATGCAACCTTGTGCTGCCATCTGTTGGTGTGTTACAAAATTTGAAACTTTTTCATACCACCTCGTATTATTCTTTCACTTTAAATCTGTGCACACTGCTATCACTAGGAATGTCAGGAATGAGAAGGCAATATTGGAGAGCTTCTACATACTGTTCAGATGGAGCTGAATGTCATCAATGTGGACAGTGATGAGGCACTACTGTTGCCTGTACACTGTCCTTCAGACCTCTATGGTCCTCTGCTCTACCAACCCCTGTACTCTGCCCTACAAACTAATGGTCTCTGTACACTGCCTTACATACTACTTAACCTCTGTACCCTGCAGTACAGCCTACTGACCTCTGCACATTGCCCTACATACTACTGATCCCTGGATAGAGAAAAAACAGGTGGCGCACACACCTAGTGCATTATCCAAGGTTTATTGAAAGGAGTGAAAAATAAAAACATACTCACAGACGAAGCATGTATCTAAAAAGAATTTGCATAATGACGATGGCCGCATCACCAGCAAGACTCCCATCATCCAACCATTACACATCTGCATCAGAGGCTGGTCCGTAGCTCTGAGGAAAGGGATTCGTCCCCGAAACGCGTCAACCATTTGACCACACTGACAGTTGGAACACCTTGCTTGCCGTTGTGGCCATCATCATTATGCAAATTCTTTTTAGATACATGCTTCGTCTGAGTATGTTTTTATTTTTCACTCCTTTAAATAAACCTTGGATAATGTACTAGGGGTGTGCGCCACCTGGTTTTTCTCCATCTAGTGGCTGATCTCCCCGTCTGAGGAGGGCTGCATCCCTGAAGCATTTCCTTTTGTTGTCGCTGTCCTGGTTCCCTTTGCTTCCCTTTTGGCTGTGCATATCCTGAGGCGCTGCAGAGTACATACGATACGGATCCCTGGACACTGCTCTACAAATTACTTACATTGGACAGAACTCGACCCAGCTAGTTGGGCAATAAAGGAAGTAGTTTCACTTTCGACTGCTTCTAGAGAATGGTAGAGGTGGAAAAGAAGCCTGTTGCATTAGGGATCTGGACAGTGATGGCTGAATTTGGGTCGTTAGTTGTCAAAGAAATTGTTACCGAATTGTAAAGAAATTTACCTTGGTGAAATAGTCTGCATCTGATATTACCTTAGGCACTCAACAAGCGGAGACCAGTATTAAAATAGGGTACTGCTCTAGAGCAAGGGAAGCAACATCTCTGAGCGATTCAAGTGCTTTGCAGGCCATTGGCAGAGTGAACGGTCGCCTGAGATTCTTCCACGATACTTTTAATGCATGAATTCCACCATTGAGGTCAGTGTGGGTATTCCCCAGTTGGGTACTCACAGTGCAGGGTGCGGAAATAAGCTAAACATGTCCAGAGAAGGTGTGTTTAATTCCTGTTGTGTCACTAACGTTCTATTCCTATTGCAGAAACACCACCATTAGGTCCCTGATGAAGATGCTTAATTAAAACACTTCGGTTTAGACAAACGATTCAATACCAAATAAAATTTGATTGTAATGGTATCAACATATGGTCATATGTGGTGTATGGTGGTTTTTATTGGTTATTGCACTGTATCAGCCTAACAAACCTTTTGATGCTTGTGTTTTATGTATATGTTTAAAGACAGTGCTTTTATATGTTTGTATTCTTCACTTTGAGGCCAGATGGGATGGTAAAATCCTTTGTAATGTCCAGAGAAGGATACACAGCAACTCAGGTGTTTGGTATTCTTTACTGAAATCCTTCAGGCAAAAGGTGGGAGGAAGTGCCCGAGTCCAGTATAGGTGCTCGGGGGGGGGGGGGGGGGGGGAGTTGGTGGCAATAGTGCAACCTATGGTTTGATGAAACACGCGGTCCTCCAAATGAGACTAAGCTGTTAAAAATGGAATTACCACCACATTTGAAAGTTTTAAAACTTAACAAATGAAGTCCAAAACACAAAATTTGCAGTCTCCTGCTAGGTTAATCATTTAACGAATACGATTTAGGCCACACTAATAAGTGAGATGCAAGGAATGACAATAAGTCTCATATTTGCTATAGGACTAGAGTAATGGCCCAATAACAGGACAAACCTGTCTTGCCTTTCCATATCACTGGTCCCTGTATAGGTCCAGGCTTTGCCCATCAAGGTTGGCATACTCCCGAGGGGTCTTCAGGGTCTATGACCCATAGGAATTGAGCACAGCCCTGGACCTGGACCTGTATAGCACCATGTGGCTAACAATTCATGTTGCACTAACTGTTGAGCTGAAAACCCAGCAGGATCCAATAAACCACAATGTGGAGTCTGGGTACAGTTCCCAAGGTTTTAGTGAGGTTGCACCAGTCTGAATGCACTGCTTCGTCTGGTGTAGTAGAAGGTAGTAAAGGGTTGATTAAAGAATTCAATGTAATAAAAAGCTATTTAAGCACAGGATCTTCTCCATAAGTAGAAGAGGTCCATCACCAAACAGGGCACTTAAAAAAAACAGAGGTCTCATGGAGTGGAATAGGGTAGTGTATTAAAAAGCTTTGCCGGTGTCCAATCACCTTAAGGTAGAAGTCTATAATCTAGGGTCTATAAATATCCAAGCCTATGTCCTTTACTGTATGATTAAGATAATATAGTTATTTTCCTCAGCACAGCATCCAACCTCCTAGGAGCAAAAAACAGGTATGATGATTGGAGCCAGGGATATACTGGGGGCTGGCTTAAATGTGTTTTTTTTTCGGGTGTCCCAAACCCCTGAAGGCAGCAGAATAACCCCTGGTCCAAGATTATGTACTATTCCTGGGTCCCTCAATGGACGATAAAGAAAGACTAATATTGGAACTGAGAAAAAAAGGCATCCAACCTTCTAGGACACTAGCAAAATAATGGAGGCAGGGTTATACAAGGGCTGGCTTAACAATTTTTTGTTTGGCAGAGCCCTAGCCTTCTGAACAATAGAAAATGTCTAGCAAAGCCTACACTCCTGTGCACCTCAAAGGATATTAAAGAAAAACTGAATTTTTGGTTGGTAATGGTGTACTGATTTTGCCAAAGAAGCTTGCTTAACCACTTTCCCGCTGCCCTATAGCAGAAATAAAAATATACACACACACGATTTTGCATTTTCAGGTAGGGGGCGCGTCCTACCCATTCCGCCACCGGTGGTATCAGCTGTTGATCACCGGGTCCCGGCTAGCGATTCCCCATTGCAGAGTAACACTGACTGGGGAGAGGTCTGTATGTAAACAATACAGATCTCTCCCATGTCAGCTCCTGCACACTGCTTTGTATGGCTGTGATTATACAGTGAAACATACACACAGCAAAAACAGCACACAGTTAACCCTTTGATTGCCCCAGATGTTAACCCCTTCCTGTCCAGTGTCGTTAGTACAGTGACAGTGCTTTTTAACACATAGTGTAACACATAGCAGAAAACATTTTAGACTAAATTTATGACGAAATTTGATTTTTTTTTTTTTTTTACTGGGCATGTGTAATAGCAAAAAAGTCAAAAATATTATTTTTTTTTCTCAAAATAGGTATATTTTGATTATAAAAAAAAAAACAAAAAAAAAAACCGCAGAGGCGATCAAAAACCACCCCAAAAAAAAAAAAGGGGGGGGGACATAAAATTTAATTTGGGTGCAGCGTTGCATGACCACGCAATTGTCATTTCAAGTAACAGCGCCGTATCGCAAAAAATGGCCTGGTCAGGAAGGGGGTTAAATCCTCTGGAGTCCAAGTGGTTAAATGTGCAAGTTAGTTGGTGTGCAGTATTGCGGTGTTTCATCTAGTGTGTTATGATAGATTAAATAAAAATTATTTTTTATTGCAAGCTTAGGCCACAAAACATACTGTTCTACAGTCTTGATAGGGTAAAGAAAAAAAAAACACCCTACATAGAGTCATGAGAGGTATGCAGATCAGGAAGTCACAAAAAGTTAGTTAACATTTTATGCATACTTGTTCTAGTAGCTTGAGGTAGCATAAGAATCTTAATACATATCAAGGTGAGAGCAGCCTATTCAGCTGAACCTGTTACTTTGCCCTGAATAGGCAAAATTGCAGGTTTACATCACTATGTGTTTATTAAATATAATGGCAATGTAGAATTCTATATGCACTGCTTTAAAAAAAAAATGTTCATACTATTACGATTAAGGTGAGACAAGGAACATTTTTAGGGACAATTTTCATAAATCTTAAATTTAAAAGGGTTCAGAAACATCTCTTGTAATTTTTTTTTTTTGTACCAAAAATAATATAGTATACATACTCTAATAATATGTTGTTCATTTCTTGAGTAAAAAACTTTTTTCTACCTTCTTCATCAAACATTTTTGCTGCCTGTGTGGAAAACAAATTACCAAATTAGTTTAGCCAAACAAAGACGCAGCAGCTTGAATTATTGATTTACATACCACTCGCAGGTCATCAATACGTTTTTCCAACTGTGTTGGTAACCCTTCAGGAAGGGAGGGTATTTGCTTGGGTATTTGCACAGTTGATTGATTTGCAGATTGTCCAACAATGCAATTCTCTCCTAGATCAGAAGCTGTAGGACTGTCATTGGATGCAGAGTCCAAAAGTTTATCAAAATCAATGTCACCAAGCATTTCAAGTGCACTTTCTGCTTCTTGTAAAAGTTCCCTCTCACTGCCACCACCAAAGATGGCAAGAACAGGGTCACTGCCAAGTGTAATGTCAGATAAATCATTGGCAATAGGAGCATGGTTGGGCTTAGGTGGAGGATTGCCTACAGGTTGAGACAATTGGTTTTGCTTGGGTTCACTTTTCCGCATTGCGTCTTTTTCCCTCTGAAATTTCCGGAGCATAGCAGCAAGGGATAAAGAATCTTTGTAAAGCTTTTTCTTCTTTTTGTCAGGCTTGTGAGCATTAAAGGCCAATACCCTGTAAAAGGAATAATTAAAAAAAAAAAAGAAAAAAAAAGGGAAGATGATGTATAAAGATTTACAATTTTTCTTTAAAATTGTTTGAAAACAATGTAGGTTTGTTTTCATAAATTATAGCGACAATGTCAGAATATTCAAAGTAAACTTATGTTAAAATCCTAGTAAAACTATTACTGCAGGTATCCAAAATATTCCTAGAAGTTCCTATAGCTGGATACCCTGGGTCTTAACCCCAGTTACACACTTCATGTAACCCTTGACTTTAGCCTGGATTTAGAGCTCTAGAGTGCCTCCCGCCATCACACAGCCCCTATCTACTACCTTTCCAACAGCCATGGTGTGATACATAAACTGGACTATGGGTTGCCATAGAGTTATGCCAGAGCTCCGATCTGAAGTCTATGTTCAGGATTGGGAGCACGCTTGTTGGGGGCTGAGTCTTACAGAGCCAAGAAACATGAGATCGGCTCATGCTCCTGCTTGACCATTGTTTTTAGGAAACCACCTCCAATGAGCAGTACAGACTGGGAGCCTGAGAGTCCTGGTCTGCCCACTACAACAAGCATGGACAGAAATACATCCCAGCTTGCTGGAAAATGAATTACAGAAGGATTGTGCCAAGACCAGTGGCTGGAGGAATAAGAGGCATAGCAGCCACCGGTTTTACAAACAGGAAACCCCTGGGAATTAATGGTTTTATTTGAAAATGAATAGGCTATTTCAGATCAACTACTGAGCTGAAAAGATGGATGACATTCAGTGAAGATAAAAAAAAAAAAATCAGCAACAAGGATATATAAAAAAGTTTTTGCCTGGATTTCTGGTTTAAAAATGCTACACAGCCTCTGAAATTGTTGTTGGACTAGCTCCATGCTGAACCTGGACCATCACAGAAGACAAAATATCTAAAAGACCCAATACTTTTCTGTTGAATTGAAATAAGTAAGGCACTTATTAAAACTCAAACATATAAATCATATAGAGAAGATGAAAACAAACATCTTGTGCCTAGAAAACTCACAACAGTCAGTTAAGTGCTAAATATAAAGTGTCCACATCCTGAAACATGAGTAAATCCAGTGTTGCAAAAAAAAAAAAAAAAAATCTTCTCCTTTTGCGTACCCCTCGTTCAATCTAGTGCACTGCCCGCCCCTCTCACCTTGTTATTTGAACATAATAAGTGCTAGGTCCAAATATCGCTTTCACCATGCAGGGGTTAATCCTCACAATCGGTCCAGGTATAAATAGTAAGTCCTTCCCACACAGGCTTTATCCCCCCAAATAGGAACATCCACTCAAAAAAAAAAAAAAAAAAATTCAGAAAGAAGGCAGAATGCTTACTGTATTAAAAAGGCTTTTATTTAAAAAGACACAATTAAAATGTGCTTTGTAAAAAAACACTGTGGGGTTGATTTACTAAAACTGGAGAGTGAAAAATCTGGTGCAGCTGTGTATGGTAGCCAATCAGCTTCCAACTTCAGCTTGTTCAATTAAGCTTTGACCAAAAAAACAAAAAAAACAAAACAAAACCACACACTCAACCTGGAAGTCGGCTGGTTTCTATAAACAGCTGCACCAGATTTTGCACATTCCAGTTTTAGTAAATCAACCCCTGTGCCTGCAACCGATCACCCATCCTGCACCACCTGCTGCTAGCACCGCTCTGTACTCTGAACTCGCTCCACAGAGGTGTCATTGGTAGTGTTTTGACGTGATCCAAAGCTCTGTCCTATGTATTACATCAGTAAGTCTTCATCAGGGGTGAGAGGAGGGGGGAATAGCTCTTGAAGGGCAGAAAGATGCAGAAAAAAAAAAAGGCAAAAATTACCATCCTGCCTGATGGGGCTTCCTGTAAGTAAGAGAAAAGGCAAAAGGTCCCAAGAGAGACATGGCACATAGCCATAGATTTTATACCTGACTCCTAAGGCCTAGTTCACACCAATGCAGTGTGTGTTTTGTCCGTTATGCAGTGCTTTTTGTGGTGCATTTTGCATTTTTTGATGGGTTTTTTCACACGTGTTTTTGCATTTTTTTGCCAACTTGTTGCTTGACAGATTAAAACCTCAAAAATGCGTCAAAAAAGTATCAAACTGGACAAAAAAAATAGCAACCTGGAGCCCAACCTCTGTAGCTGTAAGACAAAGGTGCCAGATGGATATCAGGGATGGATGGATGGAAGCAGTAACACTGAGGCAGCTCTTATTAGAGTGGAAGCAAGGCTCTAATGCAGTAACAAGAAAAAGAGAGGAAGGCGCCTCTAAGTGCAGTATTAACAATTTATTAGTAGACAATGGAAAATTTGCACTTACAAGATAAACGGTTAAAAAGACTCATCTGGTCTGCAGAAGGAGCCTATTGAGCATGCTCCGAAATGCATTACCGCCCCTTTCACCTGCTACATCTGACTCTGCTCTCCAAGCTTCATTTTTGGTGCACAGGCACATCCTGGACTCTACTTCCTGATCCTATAGGCATAGCTTGCTGCTGGACGGCTGGATGTCCCACCTGGATCCAATTACCACACGATGAGTCTTTTTAACCGTTTATCTTGTAAGTGCAAATTTTCCATTGTCTACTAATAAATTGTTAATACTGCACTTAGAGGCGCCTTCCTCTCTTTTGCTTCCCAACTTATAACCTGCCTTAGCACATGGAAGGTAATGCACATCACAAACAAAAGATTTCCTAGCAGCACTTACCAGCTTGCAAAACAATCAATTTGGTCCTGTCTAAAGGTTTGTGTTAAAACCCAGAGGGTTTAGTTCGCACACATTTGCAAATACATGCATAAGCCACAGTCCCGCACCAAGGGTCCTCTATACAAATTTCCAGAGCATCCATAGTAGGAGCACATGTATCAATGGATAGGTTAAGGGCCGGTGTGCCTGGAGAAGCTCATCCCTCATTAGAGGTACTTGCCCTTAACCTACCCATTGATACATGTGCTCCTACTACGGACGTGCTTTTGCGCAAGTTCGTCAACACACAGGAACATTAACCAAGCCTTAGACTGGGGTGCTTTAAGACCGAAAATACTTTTCAAGGGCGTTTTGACTGTAAAAAGGTTGAGAACAGGCTGCGTCAAAGAAGACCATGTGGGAGCCTGTCTACTGAAATAGTTTATACCACTGCATCTTGTGTATGCTGAAATCTACTGCCTTCAAAAAAAGGACAGGAGTTCCTATGTAGAAGCTGATAAATCCTTGAATCTGAGGAGGAAAGCAAACATTCACTGTGTCGTTAGGGTCTGAGTGGGTTTGGGGATAACTTGTTCCTTTAAGCAGCAAGCAATTCATTGTGCATGTTTTCTAGAAGGTAGAATGTAATAATTGTTTCAATGTCTTTTAGGCATCAGTAGACTACCCATTCATCTCTGGAAATGGAGGTGAAACTTTAGCAAGAGTAAGGATTTTTAGTTGCTCATATGGACTTAGAAGGGTAAGGTTTACCATGAGTAGAAGGACTCGCAGTACATGATGGTGCCTGAGCAGGGGTGAACAGATCTAAAGCATAATGTAGGGGATTATCTATTCTGCATCCACAGTGGGGACAAACCTTTTTTTTTTTTTTTTTTTTTTTTTTAAATCTGAGTACATAAGATCCAATGCTTTGAAGTTATCAGGAGGGGGAAACAACATCTGTGGAGTTTGACCTATTGTTGTAGAAGGCCCAACTTGCCTGATCCAGAATATAACATGTCACTCCAGGTGAGATCAGGTTCCACAATCATATCAAACATGCTGGCTTGGCTTATCTCCACAAAAACAATCACTTGTATCCTCAACAGGAATGCCACATACAGAGACACAAATTAAACATCCTTATTTAACATAGCCAGCAGGAACAAATTCTATCCTGAACATGTATTGCGCTAGGCACAGTGCTTTCTCAAAGAAAAGGACTTTCTACAAATGGTCCTCTTTTTTTGTGCAGTTTTGAACATGTGGGAGCTGTGCAGCGTTTGCAGTATTGTAATAGCGTAATATGTAATATGTTTATTCACAAGAAGATCGAACCAAATATAATAAATGTGCACTCATAAATCTCCAGTATCTGACAGCTTCAAACCGCATGCTTTTTGGGTGTACTCTGCATGGGTATAGGAATAGGTGTGCCAAGATGGCGTCTATGCCGGAAGTGCGTCACTACGTGCAGGCCTACGCGTTGCGTCACAATACCATGTGACTTCCTCAGAGCCCATCTTGGCACACCTATTCCTATACCCATGCAGAGTACACCCAAAAAGCATGCGGTTTGAAGCTGTCAGATACTGGAGATTTATGTGAGTGCACATTTATTATATTTGGTTCGATCTTCTTGTGAATAAATATATTACACTATGGGAGGCTGTGTTTATGTTTGAGATACTGGTACATACCCCCACCCTATCTGGAGAGGAGCCACTATCTGAGTGCTGACCCCCTGAGAGGGAGATCTGTGTGCGGTGAGAGCAGACCAGTGGAGAGGCTGCATGCTAGAAGGATCTGAGGGTGTGATCCCACAATACGCTTTGACCCGTACGGGTCGAAGTTTTAAGGTTAGAGACTAATCTAGCCGTTGGTTGGATTTTCTTTACCAGCAGTTACCCACAGTCACATCACATTACATCAGCACGAGTGTTGTATTGGAATAAGTGGTATTATCCACTGTATTGGACTTTAGAGCACATATCAGACTTTTCAGTCTGATCCAATTAGTGTGTTGTTTGCACATTATTTGCACAATTTTTGTCACTTTATTTTCTGTTTGATTGATGTATATATTTATTGCACTTATTGAGATTTATACTTATTGCACCTTATTAATGGTATATATCCTCTGTTATATATTGTGGCAGTAGTAGAAATTTGGTGCTTGTTTAATATTATTTTTTGCATGTTTATACATTTTATATTGAGTTTGCAGTGGTATTGATTTATCACTGGTTTTACTGGACTAATATTCACCTTCACATTTTGGTCCAGTTGTAGAACACTATTATTTGTGGTAGTGTGTCTATGTGTCACATCGCATGGTGGTATATTGTTTCACAGGCATTTTACTTTTTTGTGGCACTTTTTGTGAATATTTTGTTTCACCATTGTGATTTATTTCACACAGTCTGTCATTTGTTTTTTTCCACATGAGTGTATGCATATATTAATTTTTGGATTTATATATTATATGTGAGTAGCTCTACACTTTTTATAGTTATTTTAAATCACAGATCATGGGTATATGATTTATTAACAGCTTCTCTTAGCAGGAGATTTTTTAGGATTATTAGCGCAGGAGGTTCACACCACTACTTCTCACTTTTGTTTGCATTCATATCAGCTTGTAGAAGGTGAGGACAGTTCTGCAGACACAGGAGAACAGAACTTTCCAAAACTACTTGCGAACAAAGGATAGCTATGTAATTTCAACTGCTTACATAAAACTTTGAAAGGTTTACCTATCAAATTGGCATAATACACTAAAATAAAAATTCCTTTGCAACCTCATACATACCCCAAAGGTTTCTGTACTTTCAACTTTCGTGATGGCCTTTCCTTTTCTGATAAATCGTCTTTTCTCTTGCGTTTCTTAATAGACCGATCATCATCTTTTAAATGTGATACCTTGAAGCAAAAAAGTATATAAAAAAGTTTGTCAGCCAGCTTACTAACAAACTGACAAATAATGCACATTAAACCTCAAAACTACTAAACATTTTTTCTCACTTTAGAGGATTTCTGCTTTTTGCTTTCAAGAAAATCTTCATTTTCAGAATCAGATGCTTGTCGAAACTGTAGTGTTCCTGTATTGATATAAAAACCTCCATATTTCGTAGTTAGTGAGGCCGGGACCAACTCATCATACTAGAATGAAACAAAAGATAGTTTAGTGGTTGGATTTCATTTATTAGCCCAAAGCAAAAAAACGTAAACAAGATATTGCAAAGATTTTCAATAAAGACTAACAAACAAATTAAACCATGCAAATTTCCCATTTTTCTAGTGTACAAAGCCGCAAACACTTGAGAGTATATCCTCCCTACTCAAACAATAAAAAATTATAAATGTTGAGCTATGTATAGCAAATTCAATAAAATTATAAACACATATTAACCACTTGCCATCGTGAGGATTACCCCCCTTAAGGACCAGGCCTCTTTTTGCTATTCGGCGCTGCACTATTTCAACTGATAATTGCACGGTTATGCAATACTATACCCAAACAAAATTTACGTCCTTTTTCTCACACAAATAGAGCTTTCTTTTGATGTTATGTGATCACCTGTGCGCTTTTTATTTTTCACGCTATAAACAAAAAAAAAAGACTGAACATTTTGAAGAAAAACAATATTGTTTACTTTCGGCTGCAAAAAATATATAGTAAACTCAAAAGTTAGTCATACATTTAGGCCAAAATGTATTCTGCTACATGTTTTTGGTAAAAAAAAAAATGTACGTCCTTTTTTTCCACACAAATAGAGCTTTTGTTCGGTGGTATTTGATCACCTGTGTACTTTTATTTTTGGTGCTATAAACAAAAAAGTTTTTTAAACAAAAAACCTCATTTGTCATAAGAAATATCCCAGAAACTAAAATTTTGTCATAAAATTTATGCCAAAATGAATTCTGCTACATGTTTTTAATTTCTGACTGCCCATCAAATTTCTTGAGGTGATAAAACACCAGGACAGTACGAACACCCCCAAAATGACCCCTTTTCGGAAAGAAGACACCCTAAGCTATCTGCTGAGAGGCATATTGAGTCCATGGAAGATTTTTTTTTTTCCACAAGTTTTTGGAAAATGCCAAACACTTTTTTTTTTTTTTTGTTTTTTTAAGCAAAGTTGTCATTTAAATGATATATTTCTCATACAAGCCATGGCTATATATGCGGAATTACACCCCAAAATACATTCTGTGACTTCTACCGAGTATGGGGATACCACGTGTGAGAATTTTTGGGAGCGTAGCCACATACAAGAGCCTGAAAGCCAATGACCATTTTGAAAGCCTGAAGGTGCACAAATTCATTTCACTTCCTCACTACCCATCAGAGTTTCGGAGGCCAGGAAATACCAGGATAGCACCAACCACCCCCCCCCCCCCCCCAATTGACCCCTTTTTGGAAAGTAGACACCTCAAGGAATTTAAAAAGAGGCATGGTGAGTATTTTGCAGATCTCATTTTTTCTCACAAGGTTTTGAAATATTAAAAAAAAGGAAAAAATATGTTTTTGTTTTCTCTTTCTTAATTTTACAAAAACTTGTGGCAACAAACAAGATCTGCAAAATACTCACCATGCTTCTTATCAAAATTCCTTTGGGTATATACTTTCCAAAAAGGGGTCGGGGGGGGGGGGTGTTGGTGCTATCCTGGCATTTCAGAGCCTCCAAAACTGTGATAGTTTAAAAGCCTTTACAAGCTACCATTTTAGATTTACAGAGGAGGTCTCATGCTAGAATTATTGCCCTTGATCTGATGTTCACGGTGATGTCTCACATGCATGGCGCAACCGCTGTTTACATACCGGCACAGGGTCATGCTCGTGCACACACAGGTGCTTTTTTTTTTTTTTTTAAGTTTAGATTTTTTTAATTATTTTTACACTGTCCCTTTCATGTTTTACACTGTCCCTTTCATGTTTTTTTTTAATCCCTTTTAATGCTATCAAAGGGAATTCAAATATACCCTATAACTTCAATGGGCATTGTCATATATTCTTTTTTCAGAAATCTGGGGTCTATCAGACTCTAGATATTGCCTCTGCCCTTACATTATCTAATCTCACCAAGATCGGTGTGATCAGATGCTTACCAATGGCACGGTTTATATTTCTGTGAAACTGAAGTGATGAAATGCGCGTAGCTTCCAATTTCTTAGACTATAGAGAGGATTGGCACCATTCCAGTCTCTAATCAGCACTATGGTCAGCTGGCAGAAACACCAGCTGCATTCTCAGGTTCCCCCGATGGCAAGGGACTGCCCGAGAAGGCCGTGGAAGGCGGGGGGGAGGCGGGACATAGTCTCCCGCTGCTTGTAAAAGCAATCCTGCAGCTAATTAGCCACTAGGATTGCTTTTACATGAAAGCCGATCGCAAGCTGAAAAAATTATACTAGGACGATGCCTGCAACTATAGGCATCATCCTGGTATAACCAAAGTCCAGTGATGTACCAGTACTACCTTGTTGGGTGTAAATACTATGTTTTTGGTTTTTTTTTGTATGCAGCCTGTGGGCTGAATTAAAAAAAAAAAAAAAAGAAATCTCTGCCAGAAAAAGTGTGTGGTATGCCCACCATTAGAATATACCGCCCTGCATCCACCCACTTCTACTGGAGGGCACCCATTAGGTCACACTGTGCCAAATGCGCCAGTCCTAAGATTGTACAAATGTCTAAATAGCGGCACGCTTGAATAAAAATTGTCCACGTATAAGTGGTACCTCATATGGAAAAAGGATGACACCAAGTCCCAAACTATCTTGCAACTGCTCCCCATGTAGTCTGGGCATCCGGGGGGGCTCCACGGGACTGAAGTCCACCCCTCCCATGTTAAGGTTATAGTCGTGGAAACAGAGGGGTTTCTCAACAACACCATCTGCCGTGGTAATTTGGATGGTGGTATCTGTGTGAATGGAAGACAGACGAGAACATACCGTTTATCCTTCCACTTCACTGCGGGCAATTCCTCATTACTCAAGCAGGTTTTTTCCCCCTAAGATGGGTATTTACAAGCTAAAAAACCACTTTGTGTCACGCTCCACTATCAATATACACACAAATCAATTAGTGAAAAACAAACTGATTCCTAATATATTTCCACAATGTGATATACGCAATCAGGCTAGTGCTGCATGCATATCTTCACACAGAAAATCCTCCGAAAAAATCCTCAAAAACAGTCCGTGGTCCTATAGAGTCTTCTATAGTGTAATACAAAAAATGAATGAAATATTGTCAACCAAATATATCTATGTATACTGTGCTCTTTCACCAGTTGTGCTCTCACCTGACGTATAAGACCAAACCGTTAAGTGAGGTCATACAAGCTTGTGTCCCTTTAATGGGCTCAGGATTGGACAGATGGATGAATCCCTGTATCCCAAATGGATGGCCGGATAGATGGAGTTTTTCCTTTTTCCAGCAGGGGTCTCGCCGTTATCAAGAGATCCTTTTCCTGGATATGGATGGATGGATGGAGTTATCCCTCTTCCCATCTTTTCTCTCGTAAATTGGAAACTTATATGTATAGCCTGTTGCCCTCTCACAGGTCTTGACCACATATCTGGCACGCTTGTTGGGGAGAAATTGTTTGAATGCAAGGGAATGAGAGACTCAAAACGCAGATGTTTTACTGGGGAGTATAGACATCTGCAATTTTTTGGTTAAGGTGATTTACGAGGGGCCGAATTTTGTGGAGCCAGTCAAATTCAGGGTCACCCCAAGGACAACAGAATGTGTTGTCAATGAAATGCATAAAACACAATATATACTCTCATATCTATGCCTGGCCATGGCAGCAGAGAACACGGGCATATGATGAATCGGGTCTGTGCACCAATACAACCGAAAAAGTCTTTTTTTCTTTCTTAGTAATGCCCATGTTGAGGGTTAGGCCCCCCCCCCCCCCAAAAAAAATGTAAAATTGGAAACCATAATGGGTTTCCATGCGAATGGTCTGGAAATGTTTGCATTTGGGTTGGCGGCGATAAATTGTTGTGCATATAAATAGCTTTGATCCACAATCACTGCATACAGATCTTCCATGAAAAACAGCTCCAAAAAATCAAGTGGAGTAGTTGAATTTGCTGTTTCCACCTGAATACACACACACACACACACACACACACACGTGATTTTGCGCACCCCCGTCACCCTGTAGCAGTATTTCAGTCAGGAAGAGGTTACAGAAGCAGTTTGTGTTACGGCACTGCATTATTTAACTGACAATTGCGCAGTCATGCAACCTTGCACCCAAATGAAATTTACATCTTTTTTTCCCAGAAATTGAGTTTTCTTCCGGTGGTATTTGATCGGCTGTGCGTTTATTTTTTGCGCTATTAAAAAAAAAAAAAAAAAAAAAAGGACCTACAATTGAGAGAAGAAAAAAAACTATATTCTGGACTTTTTGCTATAAAACATGTCCAGTAAAAAAAATTTTAAATTTAAAAATCTAAAATTTTGACATAAATTTAGGCTAAGATGTATTCTGCAACATGTCTTTGCTTAAAAAAATATCCCAATACATGTAAATTAATTGGTTTACGTGAAAGTTATATCGTTTACAAATGGCGGTATAGACACTGGGTTTTTTGATATTTTTACATATTCTACTAATTGCGGCGATCAGCGACTTGTGGCGGGACTGCGGTGGACATTCTGACACGAGGTAGGGACTGACTTGGGGTCACTGACATGCCTAGTGACACCAATACAGTGATCATTGCGGAAAAAACCCAAAACACTGACACTGTACTAATGGCACTGGGGAGGAAGGGGTTAACATTTGGAGGCAATCAAAGTGTTTTCTGTGTGATGGGAGTGTTTTACTAGGGGGTGGTGTGCTTAATTGTAAGCACACTGACAGGGATGGCTGTGCTCAGCAATCCGGATCAGTGTGCCCAAACTGGCAGGGAGGAGGGCTGCATTGTAATAACCGGGCTCCGGCAGGTAATCACCAGCCGGGACCCGGTGATTGACACCCGTGATTGTCGGCACGGGTAGGGCGGGCAACCGCCCCCTACTCGGAAATGCAAAATCACTTATATACACACACGATTTTGTGCAGCGGTGTCGCCCTGCCGCAGTAAAAGTACCAGTTAAATGTGAAAGCAATCATAAACATAAGTGGTCAAACAAATGTAAATAAATGAACAGTGACATATATAGTCCGTAAAGAAGACAAAGTCCATATGAATACTGGGCTCCACGATCTACAGTATTTGTGAATTAATCTCCCATTCCATAAATGTGGTGTTAATATAAATCCTTCATCATCCAATTAATCACCAACATGTGCAAACCACCACGTGAGTAAATGGAGGCTTACCAGATGTAAAGACCCCTTAACTATAGGGGGTCATTATCAACTTTCTGTAGATAAAATATCTACCAGACTTCCACGCCAGGACCCAAGATCTCTCAAATCAGGACACAGAATCCGCAGGCATAAAAAGTCATCACCATTGCGATATCAAAATAGTGTCATGGAAAATAAAATATGCCTCTCAGTGCAATATGTTTGATATGCCTTTATTTGCACAAATAAAATCCTACTTACAGGCTTTGGAATATATGGGGAAAAAAAAACGCTTCCAAAGATGGCCAACAGCACAATGACGTAAGAGGGAGGCTCCTCCCGACATGTTTTGTCATCAAAAGTGTCATCACGCTGTTGGCCATTTTTTGAAGTGTTTTTTTTTTTTAAATGCATATATTATATTAGAATATGCCTCTCATAGTGCATTTTCCATTACACTATTTTGATATCGCAATAGGGATGACTTACTAATGCCTTCGGATTCTGTGTCCTGATTTGATAGATTTGAGAGATCTTCGGTCCTGGCATGGAAGTCTGGATGATATTTTATCTACAGAAAACTGGTAATGACCCCCTATAGTTAAGGGATCTTTACATCTGGTAAGCCTCCATTTACTCACATGGTGGTGGTTTGCACACGTTGGTGATGAATTGGATGATAACGGATTTATATTAACACACCATTTCTGGAACGGGAGATTAATTTCACAAATTGATTGTGGAGCCCATTATTCAAACGGATTTTATTGTCTTCTTTATGGACTATACATGTCACTGTTCATTTATTTACAAGTATTTGATCACTTATGTTTATGATTGTTTTCACATTTAATATGTGTGCATAATAAGGGCCGTCAATTTTGAGAAAAAAAAAAAGAAAAAAAAAAAAACACGCAATATTTTTTACTTTTAGCCATTAAACAGGTCCATAAAAAAAATAAAATTTCGTAAAAAAAAAAAAAAAAAAAAAAAAAAATAGGCCAAAATGTATTCTGCTACATGTCTTTGCTAAAAAAAATTCCAACACATGTAAATGAATTGATTTAGGTGAAAGTTATAGCGTTTACAAATGGTGGTATACATACTGGGAATTTTTTTTTTTAACTAGTAATGGCGGCGATCAGCAACTTATTATAGCGGGACTGCGGCAGGCATTCTGACACTGGTGGGAACTGACTTGGTGTCACTGACATCCACAGTGACACCAATACAGTGATCAGTGCTAATAAAAAGCACTGACACTGTACTAATGGCACTCGGCAGGAAGGAGTTAACATGTGGGGTGATCAAAAGGGTTAACAATGTGCTGTTTTACTTTAAGCTGTGTGTGTGCAATGCAGAGCCATACAAAACAGTGTGCAGGAGCTGACAGGAGAGAGAACTGTATTTTCTCTCCCCTTGTCGGTAATGCTCAGCGATCACCGGGTGCGAGCGAGTTCTCATCGGCCAGGGCCCAGGGATCGACAGTCGAGGCCGTGAATAGGGGCACGAGTAGGGTTTGTGCACGCCCCCTACCCGGAAATGCAAAAACACACACGTGATTTTGTGCACCCCTGCCATCCTATAGCAGTATATCTGCTATAGGGCGGCAGGAAAGTGGTTAAAATAATCACATTTTGTTGTTTTGCAGCCTGAAGACAAAAAACAGTTTTTGTTCTATCCAGCTGTATTTAATCAGTCTAACTTATAATATCCAAGTGAAAAATAACACCAACAGTTCAGAAAAAAAAATATAAAAAAATCAAAAATAAAATCACTGAGGAAAAAAGGATCATCCCCTTGTGTCAGTATTTTGTTGAACCACCTTTTGCTTTAAAATTACAGCATTTAGTCTGTAGGGATATGTCTCTACTAACGTTGCACATGTAAACTTAGCAATATTTGCCCACTCTCCTTCGCAGAACTGCTGAAGTTCAGTTAAATTTGATGGTGACTGTTTGTGGACTGCAGTCTTATGAT
Organism: Staurois parvus; assembly: GCF_062004578.1. Taxonomy (NCBI): domain Eukaryota; kingdom Metazoa; phylum Chordata; class Amphibia; order Anura; family Ranidae; genus Staurois; species Staurois parvus. The sequence continues at coordinate 139,521 of NW_028319087.1, forward strand.
GATTATTATACAGGATTTATATAGCGCCAACAGTTTGCTCAGCGTTTTACAATATAAAAAGGGAGAGAAATACAGCAACGATACAGTTCAATACAAGAGGGTTAGGAGGGCCCTGCTCCTTGGAGCTTTCAATCTAAGAGTATTCAAGTCAATCCACAGATTTTCAAGTGTGGGCTCTGACTAAGCCATGCAAGGACATTCACCTTTTCGCATTCAACCACTGGCGGTCATTTTTGTAGTTTGTTTTGGGTCATTGTTATGTTGGAAGGTAAAACCTTTTTCCCATTCTTGACAACTTTCTCACAGAGGGCAGCAGATATTCCTCAAGAATTTGACAGTATTATGTCCCATCCATTTTTCTTTCTATCATGACAAGCGCTCCAGTCCATGCTGTAGAAAAAAAACCCCATAACCATATTACCACCTCCATGCTTTAGTGTAGGAATTGTGTTTTTTGGATGGTGAGCTGTACTGGATTTCCACCAGACATCGTTTAGTGTTGTGGCCAAATAATTAAATTTTAGTTTCATCTGACCAGAACACCTTTTTCCATGTGGCCCCAGAATCTTCAAGGTACGTTTTAACAAAGCTCAATGGTGACTGCATGTGGTCTTTAATGAAGAGTGGCTTTTTTCTTGCAACCCTCCCATACAAGCCACATTTGTGGAGAATTTGTGATATTTTTGTCACATGCACACAATGACCATTCTATCATCAATTCTTGAAACTGCTTCAGAGATGTTGAAGGCCTCTTGGTAGCCTCTCTGACCAGTTTCCTCCTAACTCTTTCATCCAGTTTGGAACGACATCCTGATCCAGGGATGGTCTGTGTTGTACCAAATACCTTCCACTTTTGCTTCTAAGCAATTTTTTTTGTATCCATCTCCTGACTTGTGCCTGTCCACAATTTTATCCTAGAGATCCTTTGACAATGCTTTGCCACCCACAGTTGATTGTTTGCTTCAATTGCACTATCAGGGACTGAAATGCTCCAGGAAAGCGCTTTTCATGCTGAGGTAATCAAAATCACCACAGCTGATCACAGTTGAAAGTCAAATGGCTTTGTGTGTCATTGAGAAGGTGATCAGTTTACAAGTCATTTTTAGTAGGGGGTGATCCTTTTTTTTAACTCGTGATTCTGTTTTTGAATTTTGAATTTTTTTTCTGACATGTTGGTGTTATATGTTTCACTTGGATGTTATAAAGTTGCACTGAGTAAATGCAGCTGGATAAAACAAACTGTTTCTGTCTTCATTTCAGGCTGCAAAGCAACAAAATGATACATTTCAAGGGGGTGATTTTTTTCTATACTCCCTGCATTCTAGTCATACAGCAAAAGCCAGGCTGGATATTCATGAACCAATGGATTATAGGTTTGTCACAGAGCTAATCTTCCCCTGGCCGAGTGCCAGAAAGTCAGACACCATGCTGTGGGAATCCACATGCAGTCTCCCCTCCTGTCACCCCCCTCACTGTCTCCATGGGTACGGCGCAGCCCCGCACTCCGTGCCCGGCGGAGACAAAGGCCGCAGGGCTGGCGTTGAGGAGGGGGGGGGGGGGGGAGGGGCCATTGCCATGATAACACGACGCTAAGTCTCGGGTTAACACGGCCAGACTCCGTATATAATGCTGGAGCGGGGCCCGGCTGCTTTCCCCTGCCTGTGTGAGATCTGAGCTGTGGCCAGTCTCCTCACTGATCACTCCCTCTAACTAACCTACTCTGTTAGGAGTCGCTGCCAGATCCCTCTGCCTGGAGGATTAACCCTCAGCTGCCCAGATCCCTCTGCCTGGAGGATTAACCCTCGGCTGCCCAAACCCCTCTGGTCTGGAGGATTAACCCTCGGCTGCCCAAACCCCTCTGGTCTGGAGGATTAACCCTCGGCTGCCCAAACCCCTCTGGTCTGGAGGATTAACCCTCGGCTGCCCAAATCCCTCTGGTCTGGAGGATTAACCCTCGGCTGCCCAAATCCCTCTGGTCTGGAGGATTAACCCTCGGCTGCCCAAATCCCTCTGGTCTGGAGGATTAACCCTCGGCTGCCCAAATCCCTCTGGTCTGGAGGATTAACCCTCGGCTGCCCAAATCCCTCTGGTCTGGAGGATTAACCCTCGGCTGCCCAAATTCCTCTGGTCTGGAGGATTAACCCTCGGCTGCCCAAATCCCTCTGCCTGGAGGATTAACCCTCGACTGCCCAGATCCCTCTGCTGCTCGTAAACCTGGCAGACTTAACCCTTTGCTGCCCATAAGCCTGCTGCCCGGATCACTCCCCTGCGCGGACGTAACCCTTCACTGCCTGGAGCTGCCTGTGTGGAATTACACTGTGTTGCCTGTTTGGACTGTAACCCTCCATGTCCTGTTCCCCGCATCCAGTAAGTGGACTAATCCCGTGCTGCCCGAAAGACTGAGCCCAATTCTGCCCCAGGGACTCCACCTCTCAGTACCCATGCCGTTCTGTCCTGTTGAACCCGGTGGACTAATCGGCCACCTGTTGTCCCATATTGCCACCCCGAGAACTATACTGTGTCGCTGTGTCTTGTGTGCATCTGTGGACTAGCTGTTCTATTGTCTGTATCACAAAAAAACTCCCCAATAAACGCCCGCACGTTGGGTTCCATGCAATCTGTCTCCATGTGCTCTCTCTCTGCGCTCCTAGTACGTTAAAAGGTTGCTGCCTTACAGTGATATTGAAGGATTATTTATGTGATGGCTGCATTACTTTTTTTTCAGACTATTTCTTCTATTTTCATCTGGTGATCTGGCCAGTAAGTCTGTTTTTCAAAAGAAATGTGCCCTCTGTACTCATTCATCCAGAGAGGGAGCACTCTAACACAGGAGGTGTTTTACTTACCAGATCACCAGGTGAAAACAGGGAAAAAGCCTAAAAAAAGAAAGCTAAAGCAGCCACCACATTTAGTGATTGGTAAGCTGTAATATATTACATTATTGGTTTTGGGTTTATTACGTCTTTAGGTAAAAAAAAAAAAATCTTTCACCTTTACAACCACTTTAAAGGAGGTTGGACACCCCCCCTCTGACGTACCCCTATAACTCTAACTCAATATGAGTTTTTTTGCTTGTCTCCTGTAAATTGTTGTCCTCTAAACTATGGAGAAGTTTATTTGCCAACTAGTTCTTATTTGCTTTAAATTCATCAATAAACTTTCCTATCAACCTGTTTCCTGACTTGTACAACAAAAACTGAAGTCACTGCAACCTCTGTAAAATCTTAGAAACCAGTACTCAGACCCCTTGCTGTTGGGATGGCCTGTAACGTTGCTCTGAACACTGTATCTTACTTGAGCATTCACCTCAGCACTAATGCGTGTAGTTTGCCACAGGGTGCAATACAAGTACAGGGCTGCGGTCCATTCCTAGAGTTACCAGACCCTAAAGTCTCTTTCAGAACCAGGGATGAAGAAAAGTAAGACAGGTTTATACCATTATCGGACCGTTACTGTAGTCCTATAGCAAGTAGGAAGAAAAAGAAAAAGAAAAAAAAAAAAACACCACATGCAAAGTAATAACTATGGTGCAAAGACTGAAGTATAAAATTCTATATTAGGGGAGAAACTGGGAACCTTAGGAGGTAAAAAGAGTCCAAAAAGTTTTAAAGAGATTTAGAAAATGACAACTCCGCACCGTGATGATGGATGAGGAGCTGCATCCATCACCATGTGGCTGAGCTGTCATTTACTTCACCTAAGTTGTCATTATGGGGAATTGTTTGTAGAATGTGAAGGAAAAAAATTAATTTAATACATTTTGGAATAAGGCTGTAACATAATAAAATGTGACAAAAGTTAAGCCCTCTGAATACTTTCTGGGTGAACTGTAAGTATAATTTAAAACAAAAAAAAAACAAAAAAAACCCACAATACACAAACTTCAATCACTTTACCAAATTTTTTTTTTAACCTCCCTAGCAGTTTTCCCGAGTCTGGCTTTGAGTTAAATCTAGCTGTCAAAAGCGGCAACTGTCAAAAGAGGTAACCCCGAGCCAGACTCTGTGTTACCGCAAAACTACATACCTGGTCCTGCGATCCGTGTCCCGGGTCCTGCAGCCGCCTCAAGCTATCCCCTCCAACCGTCCTGTCTCCTTCCCGGCTATCTCACGCTGATCAGCGTGAGATAGTCGCACAGTGCCATCGGGGGGCGGGGCTTGCTGGAGGCAGGAGTTTTAAAAATAAACCTGTGTCAAAATAAATTGTTACTCTAGTGCATACATTCTAACATTACCTCAGATATATCCATAGTGCAGTTTTTCAGTTTCGGTTACTAAAACAGTTTTGCACTCATGGCTTCCAAAAAGCGTCTCGCTAGCGCCAAAGTGGTTTATGATGAGCTAGCAAACAGCGACAGTGAGGAGCTACTTGCATTGAGCGATAGTGAATCATGTGGTGATTTGTCTTCAGACACCGACAGTGAAGACAGCGGCAAATCTGAAATTTATGTTTGTGATCTGCGCACGTGGTGCACTACTGATTGCGGTATGCCAACGCCACCAAGATTTCCATTTACCGGCGCACCTGGTATGAAAGTCCACATTGAAGGTGGCAACCCCTAGGCGTACTTACAATTGTTTCTGGCGGATGAGGTTATTAAACTAATCGTGATGGAGACAAATAGGTACGCAGTGCAACAACTAGCTGCTCCACACAGCAGGTTTTCACGAAGCAGAAAGTGGGAACCTGTGACTAAAGAGGACATTTGGCTGTTTCTCTGCCTAATTATTCTGCAAGGAGTGGTGGGGAAACCACTGCAGAAGTGGTACTGGACCACCAACAAAATGCTCGCCACGCCATTCTTTGGCACAGTCATGTCAGAGTACAGCTTTTCACTTATTATGAAATTTTTGCACTGGCAAATAATGAGGATTTTTATGAAACAACTCATCTGGCTCCCAAGCTAAAAAAAAAATTGGGAAGTCTCCCAAATAATTGTCAGAAATTTCCAGCAGAGCTATGTGCCAGAGAGAGACATTAGCATAGACGAAAGTCTAATGGCCTACAAAGGAAGGCTCAGCTGGATACAGTATATCGCATCGAAGAGAGCACGATTTGGCATCAAATCCTACCTGCTGTGCGAATCCTCTACCGGCTACATATGGAACACAGTTATATACACCGGCAAAGGAACAAAATTTGATCCATAGTGCGGCAAATATGGAATGGCAACATCTTCCGTCCTGTCACTGATTGAGCCACTGCTAAACCAAGGCTACTGTGTAACAACGGACAATTTCTAACTCTCCAGAACTTTATGCGGTTATTCTGCAGCACAAAACGGATGCATATGGAACCGGTCGGGCTAACTGGCGCAACCTACCATCAATGTTTGGAAAAACCAAACTGAAGTTGGGAGAAATAGTTCCCTGGCAGAAAAGCAAAAATGATGGCACTGAGATGGCGGGACAAGAAGGATGTGTGCCTAATGAGTAGCATTCACAATGCCTCCACAGTGATGGTACAAACAAAAGGTGGGAAAAACATCCAGAAGCCACAGGTTGACTACAATAGCACCATGGGAGGTGTCGACAGAGCTGACCAAGCTATGACTTTCTATCCGGCGATGAGAAAGCAGCAGAGAAAATATTACAAAAAGGTTTTCCGGCATCTTCTGAAACAGTGCTTGTGGAATGCCTACATTCTGTTCTGCAAAAACAGTGACAAGCCTGTGCTTCATGCGGACTTTATCTGGAAAGTTGTGGAATCCATTTTCCTCAAACACCATCAGTGCCTGTGGGTAGATCCGGACGTCGTGCTGTGGGAGATGTCAACCCAGAACGCCTGACTGGACGTCACTTTATGAACCACATCCCACCAACCCAAAAAAGGTAGCACCTACACGGATGTGCGTGGTATGTTGCACTCGGCGATATGAGAGTTGAAAAACATCCGCAAGGAAACGAGGTTCCACTGTCCTGATTGCGATGTCGGACTTTGTGCAGTCCCGTGTTTCAAAATATACTACACTCGTGATGTTTTCTAGAATATGCAGTGTCTATATAATATTGTTTGGACAGAGTGTTTGATTTGATTACATTATTTAATTATATTATAATTTATGATTTAATGTATTAAAAAACTTTATTGCACCCAGGATGTCTACTAGACTCTTGTTTAAACAGATTTCAGTGAATTATTCCTAAGAATTACTGCTAGGGAGGTTAATCAAATCTTAAAATAAAGTTACACACACAAAAAAAAAAGATGAATAAAGACACAAAACCCTGGACCGGAAGCACTGCCACAGAGTGTGTTCCACTGGCCGGATGCGACGTCATACAAAGCTTCTGAAGACGACCTCGGAGCCTCTGAAGACGCAATCTGGGAAGGATGAAATGCATTAGGCGGGGACTTACAGCGATGTCACATATGGCCAGTGGAACACACACTGTGGCAACATTTCTGGTCCTGAGTTTAGTGCCTTTATTTATCATTTTTTGAGAGTGTAACTTGATTTTAAGGTCTGATAATAAAAAAATTTAATCACACTAAGCAGATCTCTTTTGTAATCCTCTCCACTTGTAATGAATACCTATTACTGAGCCATACCATTAAACCGAGGAGCGTTGGAAAAGCAAGAGAAATAAAGCCCAAGTTCAGGATACTGTTATCCAAGGGTAATCTGACTCTTATTCTATAATGGAAGGGTCAACAACTGTTGGTGAATGCGGGAATACAGGAGGGGAGCACAGTACTGTGGTTCCTGCACCGATTAAAAAGTGTTTGCGAACCTGCACCTTATAAAGACTTCACTCATTTCTCACTTAAGTTCTATTATTTACACAGCATTGGACTTTTGTGCACATGGACTCATATATACAAGGGGCGTTCAAGTCAAACTGTGATTTTTCATTTTACAGGTAACAAAAAGGGATGCTAGCGTGGCATTACTACACGCAGTAGTGTAATGCAATGCTGGATGCAATAACTAAAAGCAAGTCATATACACTCACACACACAAACACATGTCCATTGAAACAGCATTTACACCATTAATTATTCTAAGCATGTGAAAGACCCACTACCGGATGAACACCTGCCCTGGCATATCATAGCATTCACTCGGCACTCCAAGAAATAAACGGAATCCAACTGCAATATTCTTGCACTGTCAAAACCTCCACTTTTCTTATCACACGACACACAGGAGTATATATATATCTATCTATCTTATAGTCATCACAATCTGCATAACACACACCAATAATAATGTGAGAAAGGGGGGGGGGGGGGGAATGGTGCTGCGCTAACAAACCCAGAGGGAATTAAATAAACAAAGGAAAATAGAAAAAGTGAATATCCACAGAGACCATAACGCATGTATACAGCTACATCAACATAAATGCCACTGGTACACTAACAAATGTGAAATAAAAACACAAATATGCACGTTCTCAGCTACAAACATGTGCCGAGAAACTAAGAAAGTGATAAAATGGGTAAATAAATAAATGAATACACTGGTATAACGATGGAACAACAACAGGAGAGCCCAAAGGTGATATATAAATATTGAAACATAAAAAGTGAATGACAAATGTCAAGGAAAAATAAATAATGAGTGAACATAGGCACAAAAATACGCTGCATAAATAATGGCATAAATAGTGCCACAAAGAATGAATAAACGTGGATATCACAAGTGCACTACAATATGTGAAACAAAACCGTCTTCAACTCTGCAAATGCACTATACAAGTGTAGCAAGTAAAAAGATAGTGAAATACACAAAATAAATAAAAAAAAGTGTACCAATAATCAATATACAGTTGCAAGAAAAAGTATGTGAACCCCTTGGGATTACGTGGAGTTTTGCATGAATTGGGCATAAAATGTGCTCTGAACGTCATCTAAGTCACAAAAATAGAAGAACACAGTCTGCTGAACAGAATACTACACAAAAACATTAGATGTTGCATGGTTTAATTGCACAGAACATGTAAACGTTCACAGTGCAGGGAGGAAAAAGTATGTGAACCTTTGAACTTAATAACTAGTTGACCCTCCTTTGGCAGCAATAACCTCAACCAAACGTTTCCTGTAGTTACAGATCAGACCTGCACAACGATCTGGAGTAATTTTGGACCACTCCTCTTCACAAAACGGTTTCAGTGTAGCAATATTCTTGGGATGTCTGGTGTGAATCGCTCTCTTAAGGTTATGCCACAGCATTTCAATCGGGTTGAGGTCAGGACTCTGACTGGGCCACTCCAGAAGGCGTATTCTGTGCTGTTGCAGCCATTGTTTTGTTGAATTACTTGTATGCTTTGGGTCATTGCCCTGTTGCATCACCCATCCTCTGCGGAGCTTCAGTTGGCGGACAGACGGTCGTACGTTTTCCTGCAAAATGTCTTGATAAACTCTGGAATTCATTTTCCCATCAGTGACAACAATCCGTCCAGGCCCCGAGGCAGCAAAGCAGCCCCAAACCATGATGCTCCCTCCGCCATGTTTTACAGTGGGGATGAGGTTTTGATGTTTATGTGCTGTGCCTTTATTTCTCCACACATAGTGTTGTGTGTTCTTCCCAAACAACTCAATCTTGGTTTCATCTGTCCACAGTATATTTTGCCAGTAGTGCTGTGGAACATCCAGGTGCTCTTTTGCAAACTTCAAACGTGCTGCAATATTCTTTTGGGACAGCAATGGCTTCCTCCGTGGTGTCCTCCCATGTACTCCATTCTTGTTTAATGTTTTCCTTATTGTAGATGTGTGAACAAAAATGTTAGCATGTGCCAGAGATTTCTGTAGGTCTTTAGCGGACACCCTGGGATTCTTCTTTACCTCATGCAGCATTCTGCTCTGTGCTCTTGCAGTCATTTTTACAGGACGACCGCGCCTAGGGAGAGTAGCAACAGTGCTAAACTTTCTCCATTTGTAGACAGTCTGTCTTACTGTGGACACATGAACATCAAGGCTTTTGGAGATACTTTTGTAACCCTTTCCAGCTTCATGCAAGTCAACAATTCTTGATCGTAGGTCTTCTGAGAGCTCTTTTTTGCGAGGCATGGTTCACATCAGACAGTGCTTCTTTTGAAACCAGTAAACCCAAAACAGGTGTGTGTTTTTTAAGGGCAGGACAGCTGTCAGCAACACATCCAATATCATCACACTGATTGGAGTCAAGGTTGGCTCACTCCTGGCTCCAATTAGCTCTGGGAGAAGTCATTACGCTAGGACCTCACATACTTTTTCCTCCCTGCACTGTGAATGTTTACATGTTATGTGCAATTAAACCATGGCAACATCTAATGTTTGTGTAGTATTATGTTCAGCAGACTGTGTTCTTCTATTGTTGTGACTTAGATGACGTTCAGAGCACATTTTATGCCCAATACATGCAAAACTCCACATAATCCCAAGGGGTACACATACTTTTTCTTGCAACTGTATGAAAAACACAGGGTGAATATATCCCAGAGTGCATGTAAAATAATAAGAATATCACAATAAATAGATGGTGGAAGAAAATAATGAATATAAAATGAACACAGAAACCACATAATATAATGGTATAAATATTGCCACGAATATTGAATAAATCCAAAAAATGGTGTAATAGTCCACAATATATTTATACGTGTAAAGTCAAATGATTAGACTCCCAAGTAAACTTGATCGGTGATAGTGAAAGTGATCAGTATGACAAGCAATCCATCACCAGCTAAATTGCCTCCTCACCTCCATGTTGCAACCCTTAGGGGCCAACGCACTTTCAGGGCGCTCAACGCCAAACAGATCAGCATAGCGTCCTTACACACGAATCCTGGACCCCCAGCGGCCATGATATTGAAGACCGGAGCAGTAAGAGATCACTGCAGCGTGGGACGATAAGAAACCCGAATTGTAGACTATAAACTTTATTGGAAACCATCTAAAAATGCTAACCGAGTGTCAATACACTTCATAAAGCACCCTCCAGCAGGGGACAGGGTGCAACAAAGTCTAAATATGCCAAGACCAAATAAAAAATAAAATGTATGAAAGGGACAAAGCTAAAAAATGTGAAAACAAAAAACCTAACCCTGGCAGCCATAAAAAGGGGGATCGCAAACCTACTGACATGTATAGGAGAGTAAGTCATATACCAAAATTAACCCACATGGGGGTAGACAAAAATAAAAAATGGAAATAAAAGGCTACCAGGAAAAAAAAAAAATAAATAACAGCTGTACCAAAGCAACACCGATATGAATACATAAGAATAAATATGGTAAAAACAAATAATGCACAGATATTAACCACTAGGGGACCGCCCACAGTACATTTACTGTGGCAAAGCGGCCCCGGTAGGCAGGATCACATTTATAAACATCATCCGGTTTACATGATCGCGGCTGTGGGTGTCAATCACTGGGTCACAGCCGGTGATTACCCGCCCGGTCCCAGCGATTGCGGGTAAACACTGTCACGGAGCACAGCTGCATTGTTTTCAATACAGCTCTGCTCCCTGTCAGTTTCCAGCACACTGTACCGGAGAGCAGAGCTTAGCTTTCCAGGACAGTGTGTTCCTGTGAAGAACATCCCGCCCACTAGTAAAACACTCCCCTCACACAGTTAACCCTTTGATTGCCGAAAAATGTTAATTCCTCCCTCCCCAGTGCCATTAGTATGTCAGTGCTTTTTTTTTTTTTTAAACCAATTAATTTACACGATTAATTTGATTTTTGCATTTTTTTTTACTGGACAGGTTTTATAGCAAAAAGTCCAAAATATTGTTTTGTCATACCATCATCTTTTATATTTTACCAAATAATTGGCCAATATTTTGTGTTTTTGTGCATCAAAAGTAAAGAGAAGTGTATTTTTTTTTAAAAAATTGCGTTTGAAAAAAAAAAAAAAAAAAAAAAAAAAAAAAAAAAATCGCTGTGCGAGTACTATGTGGCATAAAAAATTGCAGCACCCACCATATTATTCACTAGGGTGTTTGCGTTAAAAAAAATATATAAATGTTTGGGGTTTAAATTGATTTCCTAGCAAAAAAATACTGATTTATTTAATGTGAACAAAAAGTTTCAGAAAAGGCGTGAGTGATGTGTGGCATAAACTTCTAATGCTGGGCATAAAATGCCCCCACCCCCAAAACAACCCCATTTTGGAAAGTAGACACCTCAAACTATTTGCTGAGAAGCATGTTGAATCAATAGAGGAATTTTTTTTTTTACCACAAGTTATTGGAAAATGACAAACAAAAATTTTTTGTTTTTTTTTTTTGTTTTTTTTTTTTGTTTTTTACACAAAATTGTCACTTAAATGATTTATTGCTCACACATGCCATGGGTATATGTGGAATTACTCTCCAAAATACATTCTGCTACTTGTACCTCCATACTGGGTATGGGGATACCACATGGGAGAGATGTTTTGACAGTCTAGCCAAGTACAGGACCCCAAAATCCAATAAGCACCATCAGGCTTTTAAAGCGCTTTATTTCCTCATTACACTTCCTGACTACCTAAAAAAGTGTGTCATTTTCCAGAAACTTGTGGAAAAAAAAAAAATTTCCATGGACTCAGTATGCCTCTCAGCTTACGGTGTCTACTTTCCAAAAAGGGGTCATTTGGGGGTGTTTGTATTGTCCTGGTATTTTAGCACCTCAACAAATGTGATGGGCAGCCAGGAAGTAAAATCAATATACACTTTTTGGGATTTTTTTTTTAACCAAAAACATGTAGCAAAATACATTTTGGCATAAATGTATAATAACTTTGAGTTTACTATATATTTTGTATAGCCGAAAGTAAACAATATTGTTTTTCAACATTTTCGGTCTTTTTTGGTTTATAGCACAAAAAATAAAAAGCGCACAGGTGATCAAATACCACCAAAAGAAAGCTATTTGTGTGAAAAAAAAAAAAGTACATAAATTTCACTTGGGTACAGCATTGCATGACCGCGCAATTATCAGTTGAATTAGTGCAGCGCCGAGTAGCAAAAAGAGGCCTAGCCATTTACCCCTTCACACCTAAGGGTAAAACAAATCTAAATGCCCAAGCACAATTTTGCAACGTTGACATGTTAGTAAAATCGTACATATCATCACAACTACTTTGTACATCTGGGTGAATTATATATTTTTCAGGACAAAATAGGGCTTTCATTTGGTGGTAAATGGTAATAGATATCTCCTGATTTTCTTTTTTTATTATCAAAAGGAAAAAAAAAAAAAAAAAAAAAAACTGTCCCAAAATAGCAAAACAAAAATCTTTTTTTTTTTATTTAGCTGTGTGTTTCTTGTTACTACCATAACCTACCACCAAAGAACAACCCAAAATAAATTCTCCATCTCTTGTTTTTGTCTTTTTCTTTTTTTTTTTACCTAAAACACACTGACACTCCCCTATAGCGTTTGACAAGCGTTGGTCCGGCGTTTGCGGAGCGGTTTTTTAACGCTCCTCAAACGCCGCATGCGCGGTTTAGCGGAGGTTGCAAAGCATTAAAAACGCCCCAGAAATGCCTATAATGAAGTTTGAATGGTGTTAACGCTCCGCAAACGCCCCGCAACCGCACACGCCGGCCGGGCGTTTGCGGAGCGGCACCATAGACTTGAATAGGAGGCTTCAACTCCTCCTGACTCGAAAAGAGGCGTCCGTTTTGCCGCGACGTGATGCTAACGCTCCCGTGTGAACAGCAGGAGGTGCTGCAATGTGCAGAATTTTCACAGGCGTTTGGGAAGCGGTAAAAACGCTTCCCAAACGCCTGTCTGCCGCTTGCAAACAAGGCTAGTGTGAACGTAGCCTAACTGACACGGATACCAATTTTTTTTTAAATCCTGACCTTTGACCCTGACCTTTTGACCTTGACCCAAACAATAACCCTGGCACTGAACTAGATCAAACCTTGATCTAGGTATTTTTTCTTTTATTTTTAAATATTCATTTTTTAACAAACTTTTTTCTCTCTATGCCAGCAAGAGAAGAAAACAAGGGGGCTAGGCTGCACAGTGACTGATCACTGTGATAGCCAAATCAGAGGCTATCACAGCAATCATGTGACCCGGAATAGGGAGTCCCGAGTCCCGATCGTTAGAAGAAGTGGCAATGTGAGCATTGCAGCATGAAATAGACACATCTTTTGACAGCGTCACAGCATAGAATACATTACCAAAGCTATGGGAAGACAGGAATGAATAGACACCAGCGGAACCATAATGCACAGGGAGTCATGGGGAAGCCGTAAACGCGACCAATCGATGAGCCCATATAGCCTTGGCAAGAGTCCCAGCATCAGAGCGTCATCGTCTGCATAGGAAGGCTTCTCCCAATTCATCCCACTTAAGCTCCTTGTTTCTAAACCCTTTTTCTGGCAGCTTTCCTGAAGTGGGTGGGTGCCACACCTACTCTAGGAGGAGCTAACAGAAAGGTTCCATGAGGATGACAGAGTCATGCCCAGCCACTACCCCTAACAAACAACATTTATCTAAGAATATCACACTTTTGCTTCAGTTCAGCTTCCTATCTACCCTAAACTTAAAGATTTCTAACTTCTTAAGCAAGTAGACATCTTTAATTGCACAAACAAGTTCTTATCTAATTTAAGCAGTCTAATCTTGTGACCCTGTTCTTTGGGCCTAGAGAAATGACATCAATGTCTCATGCTCCTGGAATCTGGGCAACAATGCTTTAATGTAAAAATTACCCAAGAAACAAAGGGTCCATAGGCATTACAAGTAGTAAGTGGCAAGTGTGTCCTATTACTAATAGACGTCGCATGTGTCACGGACAAATCCAGAGACCGTGAATCAAGACGGCAAACAGTGTTAGTGCGTGCATGGAACAACATGCCCGTGACAATCCCAGCTGCAGCAGTCATTCCTGTGAGCATTCAGCACATGGAACGCCTGATCCTGGATAATACATGTAGAACTTGTTGTAAAATTGCACAAGAGACGAATCTTTCTGTAGGAAAGGAAAACACAATGACGAAGTGAAGCAGGCTGCCCTAGGATGATTCAGGCGTACTGACAAAATCTTTCTATGCCGAAGCTTTCTAGGCATTAAACACTTGGATAAGTGTCTAAAATGTAGCAGGGGAGTTATTAAAAAAAATAATGTCACACATTTAGGAGAGGGTGAATTTGTAAATAAAAACGGTCATAGCTGCTTGTGCGTTCAACTTAACTGTCAAAATGTCCTAAATGGCTGGTGTCATAAGTGATCACATGTGCAGCACCATGGCAATTTTAGATCAAAAAAGAATAAGATGACAGTTTCCTAGGCTGTAAAGGATAAGAGGGTTTAGTTTTGTTTTAATTTTGAAATGGCAGAAGGCAATGTGGGGCTTATGAAATTAGGTGTCACTTTTAGAAGAGTAATTCACTCATAAAGAGTTTTAATTCATTTAAAATTTGGCACATTGTAGTTGACAATTGCACTTACTGCTTCAGAGTTATCAATAAAGGGATCAGTCTCATCATAGCCATAGCCAATGTCTATAAGATCCTGCAAGCGGTCCTTGCGATGACGGTGACTTTTTCGTCCCTGTAATAAAAAATATAGAAGGATAAAAAGTACAGACATACAATAGTAAATAGACAAATGTAAACCAGGGATTGCTTTTTAGCCAATTTTCAAAAACATACCACTTTATAATACCACTCTTTACACTTCTCATGACCAAGTTCACTAACATAGCTCCTAATAAAGCCCCTCATTAAATACACAGTTCATCCCAAAAGTACGGTATTCACAGCACTTAACTTTTGCCACATTTTGTTCTGTTAGTCTTATTCAAAAATGGATTAAATTCATTTTTTTCCACAACATTCTACAAATACCCCATAATGACAATGTGAAAGAAGTTCATCTTGAAATCTTTACAATTTATAAAAAAAACCACCACCACATGTACATAAATATTCACAGTCTTTGCTCAATACTTTGTTGAAGCACGTTTAGCACCAATTACAGCCTCAAGTCATTTTGAGTATGATGCTACAAGCTTGGCAATGTCTAATTTTGGGCAATTTTTCCAATTCTTCTTTGCAGTACCTCTCAAGCTCCATCAGGTTGGATGGGGAGCGTTGGTGCACAGATCAGATCTCTCCAGAGATGTTCAATCGGGTTTAAGTCTGGACTCTGGCTGAGCTACTCAAGGACATTCACAGAGTTGGCCCGTAGCCACTCCTTTGTTATGTGGGCTGTGTGCTTAGGGTTGTTGTCTTGTTGAAAGATGAACTGTCACCCCAATCTAAGGTCCAGAGCACTCTGGAAAAGGTTTTCATCAAAGATGTGTCTGTACATTGCCGCATTATTTCCTTTGATGCGGACTAGTCTCCCAGTTCCTGCCACTGAAAAACATCCCTACTGCATGATGCTGCCACCACCACGCTTCACTGTAGGGATGATATTGGCCAGTTGGTGAGCGGTGCTTGGTTTCCTCCAGACATAAGGCTTGGTAATCAGGCCAAAGAGTTATTATATTATTAAAATTAACAAAGAGTTCAATCTTTATTTCATCAGACCAGAGAGTTTTGTTTCTCATGGTCAGAGTCCCTCAGGTGCCTTTTGGCAAACTCTAGGCGTGCTGCCATTTGCCTTTAGGAGTGGCATCCGTCTGGCCACTCTATCATACAGGCCTGATTGGTGGAGTGCTGCAGAGATGTTTCAGAGTGACCATGGGGTGCTTGGTTACCTCCCTGGCTAAGGCCCTTCTCCCTCAATTGCTTATTTTGGATGGGCAGCCCGATCTGGGAAGATTCCTGGTGGTTCCAAACTTATTCCATTTACGGATGATGGAGGCCACTGTGCTCATTGGGACCTTCAATGCTACAGAAATTTTTAGTACCCTTCCCCAGATCTGTGCCTTGATACAATCCTGTATCGGAGGTCTACAGACAATTCCTTGAGCTTCATGGCTTGGTTTGTGCTTTGACATGCACTGTTAACTGTGGGACCTTATATAGACAGGTGTTTGCCTTTCCTAATCATGTCCAATCAACTGAATTTCCCACAGGTGGACTCCAATCAAGTTGTGGAAACATCACACTCTGATCCACTGCATTTTTGACTGCTCTGGTGTGTGGAATACATGAAGAAAACTGCATACATTTTTCATACAGAAAAAAAAAAAAAAAAGCACTGGGCTGCATCTGGTGTGAACCAGCCCTAAATCAATATCTATTAAACCACTTCCATACAGGGCACTTTTACCCCCTTCCTGCCCAGGCCAACTTTCATGTTTCAGCGCGCTCACAGTTTGAACAATTGCACAATACAACACTGTACCAAAAACTAAAAATGTTAGCATTTTCTTCACACAACTAGAGGGTTCTTTTGGTGGTATTTAATCATCATTGGGGTTTTTATTTTTTGCTAAACAAAAAAAGACAGAAATTTTTGAAAAAAAAAAAAAACACGTTTTTCTTTGTTTCTGTTATAAAACTTTGCAAATAAATAATTGTTCTTCATAAATTTAGGCCAAGATGTTTTTTGCTACATTTCTTTGGGAAAAATAACCCAAATTAGGATGTATTATTTAGTCTGTAGGAAAGTTAAAGAGTTCACAAACTATGGGATATATCTGAAAATTAATCAATCCTGAAGTACTGACGGCCAATCTAAATTCTTGAATTCCAAGAATGTCAGAACAGTACAGACATCACCCAAATGACCCCTTTTTGCAAAGTAGACAGTCCAACGTATTTCATAAAAGGCATGGCGAGTTTTTGGAAGTTGTAATTTTTTTTGTCATAATTTTTCGGAAAATGAATTAAAAAAATTATTTCAATTTTTTTTTTGTTTGTTACATACTGTCACCAGTGCAGTACAGTGTCATCATATAACTGGCATGGCGGCGGTGATCAGGGACACTGACTGGTGACAGTACGGGAAAAAAAAAATATATATATATATATTTTTTTTTTTAATTATTTTAAATGTTTTATTTATTTATTTATTTTTTTAAGATTTTTTTTTTTCAAGATTTTTTTTTCATATTTTACTATGACCAAAGTAGTACAATGTTACCATGGTAACATTGTACTACTTTGGGGAAGTGATCAGTATTTTTTTTTTTTTTTTTTTTACACAATTTCTCTTTTTTTAAGATTTGTTTTTCATATTTCACTATGACCAAAGTAGTATAATATTACCATAGTAACATTGTACTACTTTGAGGAAGTGATCGTTTTTTGTTTGTTTTTTTTGTTTTTTTACACAATTTGCTTATAGCAAAGAATTACTTTGCTATAAGAGAGAATTTACCTGAATGAAATTGATTCATTCAGGGAATTTTTGTTTGTGCTTAGCTGTGATTTGGCCGCGGCTAATCGCATGACATATCTGGGCTGTGATTGGCCTAGCTTGTGCATGTGATCTTTGTGACCATTCACAGCTAGACACTTGTATACAATGGATGGTATGAAAGGCAGCAGCACAGCTAATGCCCTTGGTGGACAAAAGCAGAAAGACACCTGGCAGCCCACATTTTCTTAACCACTTCAAGTCCGGACACTTTTACCCCCTTCCTGTCCAGGCCAATTTTCAGCTTTCAGCGCTATCACACTTTGAATGACAATTGCGCGGTCATGCAACACTGTACCCATATGAATTTTTTAGCTTTTGTTTAGAGACAGATAAAGCTTTATTTTGGTGGTATTTATTCACCACTGGGATTTTAATTTTTTTTTGCTACCGTATTTGCCGGCGTATAAGACGACTGGGCGTATAAGACGACCCTCTACTTTTCCTGTTAAAATATAGGATTTGAGCTATACTCGGCGTATAAGACTACCCCTCTTCCAACACACACCAAATAAAAATGAAAAAACATCAGATTTGATTTCAATATGGTTTGCTATTTCAGTATGGTATTCCAATGATGGGGTGCTATTCCTCGCTCTGACTCCAATGATGGGGCACTGTTTCGTTGGTGTCCGTGGGGGGGGGGGGAGGAACAGCGCCCCACCGTTGGTGTCCGTGGGGGGGGGGGGGGGGGGAGGAACAGCGCCCCACCGTTGGTGTCCGTGGGGGGGAGGAACAGCGCCCCACCGTTGGTGTCAGTGGGGGGGGAGGAACAGCGCCCCACCGTTGGTGTCAGTGGGGGGGGAGGAACAGCGCCCCACCGTTGGTGTCAGTGGGGGGGGAGGAACAGCGCCCCACCGTTGGTGTCAGTGGGGGGGGGAGGAACAGCGCCCCACCGTTGGTGTCAGTGGGGGGGGAGGAACAGCGCCCCACCGTTGGTGTCAGTGGGGGGGGAGGAACAGCGCCCCACCGTTGGTGTCAGTGGGGGGGGAGGAACAGCGCCCCACCGTTGGTGTCAGTGGGGGGGGAGGAACAGCGCCCCACCGTTGGTGTCAGTGGGGGGGGAGGAACAGCGCCCCACCGTTGGTGTCAGTGGGGGGGGAGGAACAGCGCCCCACCGTTGGTGTCAGTGGGGGGGGAGGAACAGCGCCCCACCGTTGGTGTCAGTGGGGGGGGAGGAACAGCGCCCCACCGTTGGTGTCAGTGGGGGGGGAGGAACAGCGCCCCACCGTTGGTGTCAGTGGGGGGGGAGGAACAGCGCCCCACCGTTGGTGTCAGTGGGGGGGGAGGAACAGCGCCCCACCGTTGGTGTCAGTGGGGGGGGAGGAACAGCGCCCCACCGTTGGTGTCAGTGGGGGGGAGGAACAGCGCCCCACCGTTGGTGTCAGTGGGGGGGAGGAACAGCGCCCCACCGTTGGTGTCAGTGGGGGGGAGGAACAGCGCCCCACCGTTGGTGTCAGTGGGGGGGAGGAACAGCGCCCCACCGTTGGTGTCAGTGGGGGGGAGGAACAGCGCCCCACCGTTGGTGTCAGTGGGGGGGAGGAACAGCGCCCCACCGTTGGTGTCAGTGGGGGGGAGGAACAGCGCCCCACCGTTGGTGTCAGTGGGGGGGAGGAACAGCGCCCCACCGTTGGTGTCAGTGGGGGGGAGGAACAGCGCCCCACCGTTGGTGTCAGTGGGGGGGAGGAACAGCGCCCCACCGTTGGTGTCAGTGGGGGGGAGGAACAGCGCCCCACCGTTGGTGTCAGTGGGGGGGAGGAACAGCGCCCCACCGTTGGTGTCAGTGGGGGGGAGGAACAGCGCCCCACCGTTGGTGTCAGTGGGGGGGGAGGAACAGCGCCCCACCGTTGGTGTCAGTGGGGGGGAGGAACAGCGCCCCACCGTTGGTGTCAGTGGGGGGGAGGAACAGCGCCCCACCGTTGGTGTCAGTGGGGGGGAGGAACAGCGCCCCACCGTTGGTGTCAGTGGGGGGGAGGAACAGCGCCCCACCGTTGGTGTCAGTGGGGGGGAGGAACAGCGCCCCACCGTTGGTGTCAGTGGGGGGGAGGAACAGCGCCCCACCGTTGGTGTCAGTGGGGGGGAGGAACAGCGCCCCACCGTTGGTGTCAGTGGGGGGGAGGAACAGCGCCCCACCGTTGGTGTCAGTGGGGGGGAGGAACAGCGCCCCACCGTTGGTGTCAGTGGGGGGGAGGAACAGCGCCCCACCGTTGGTGTCAGTGGGGGGGAGGAACAGCGCCCCACCGTTGGTGTCAGTGGGGGGGAGGAACAGCGCCCCACCGTTGGTGTCAGTGGGGGGGAGGAACAGCGCCCCACCGTTGGTGTCAGTGGGGGGGAGGAACAGCGCCCCACCGTTGGTGTCAGTGGGGGGGAGGAACAGCGCCCCACCGTTGGTGTCAGTGGGGGGGAGGAACAGCGCCCCACCGTTGGTGTCAGTGGGGGGGAGGAACAGCGCCCCACCGTTGGTGTCAGTGGGGGGGAGGAACAGCGCCCCACCGTTGGTGTCAGTGGGGGGGAGGAACAGCGCCCCACCGTTGGTGTCAGTGGGGGGGAGGAACAGCGCCCCACCGTTGGTGTCAGTGGGGGGGAGGAACAGCGCCCCACCGTTGGTGTCAGTGGGGGGGAGGAACAGCGCCCCACCGTTGGTGTCAGTGGGGGGGAGGAACAGCGCCCCACCGTTGGTGTCAGTGGGGGGGAGGAACAGCGCCCCACCGTTGGTGTCAGTGGGGGGGAGGAACAGCGCCCCACCGTTGGTGTCAGTGGGGGGGAGGAACAGCGCCCCACCGTTGGTGTCAGTGGGGGGGAGGAACAGCGCCCCACCGTTGGTGTCAGTGGGGGGGAGGAACAGCGCCCCACCGTTGGTGTCAGTGGGGGGGAGGAACAGCGCCCCACCGTTGGTGTCAGTGGGGGGGAGGAACAGCGCCCCACCGTTGGTGTCAGTGGGGGGGAGGAACAGCGCCCCACCGTTGGTGTCAGTGGGGGGGAGGAACAGCGCCCCACCGTTGGTGTCAGTGGGGGGGAGGAACAGCGCCCCACCGTTGGTGTCAGTGGGGGGGAGGAACAGCGCCCCACCGTTGGTGTCAGTGGGGGGGAGGAACAGCGCCCCACCGTTGGTGTCAGTGGGGGGGAGGAACAGCGCCCCACCGTTGGTGTCAGTGGGGGGGAGGAACAGCGCCCCACCGTTGGTGTCAGTGGGGGGGAGGAACAGCGCCCCACCGTTGGTGTCAGTGGGGGGGAGGAACAGCGCCCCACCGTTGGTGTCAGTGGGGGGGAGGAACAGCGCCCCACCGTTGGTGTCAGTGGGGGGGAGGAACAGCGCCCCACCGTTGGTGTCAGTGGGGGGGAGGAACAGCGCCCCACCGTTGGTGTCAGTGGGGGGGAGGAACAGCGCCCCACCGTTGGTGTCAGTGGGGGGGAGGAACAGCGCCCCACCGTTGGTGTCAGTGGGGGGGAGGAACAGCGCCCCACCGTTGGTGTCAGTGGGGGGGAGGAACAGCGCCCCACCGTTGGTGTCAGTGGGGGGGAGGAACAGCGCCCCACCGTTGGTGTCAGTGGGGGGGAGGAACAGCGCCCCACCGTTGGTGTCAGTGGGGGGGAGGAACAGCGCCCCACCGTTGGTGTCAGTGGGGGGGGGGAACAGCGCCCCACCGTTGGTGTCAGTGGGGGGGAGGAACAGCGCCCCACCGTTGGTGTCAGTGGGGGGGGAGGAACAGCGCCCCACCGTTGGTGTCAGTGGGGGGGGAGGAACAGCGCCCCACCGTTGGTGTCAGTGGGGGGGAGGAACAGCGCCCCACCGTTGGTGTCAGTGGGGGGGGAGGAACAGCGCCCCACCGTTGGTGTCAGTGGGGGGGGAGGAACAGCGCCCCATCGTTGGTGTCAGTGGGGGGGGAGGAACAGCGCCCCACCGTTGGTGTCAGTGGGGGGGAGGAACAGCGCCCCACCGTTGGTGTCAGTGGGGGGGAGGAACAGCGCCCCATCGTTGGTGTCAGTGAGGGAGGAACAGTGCCCCATCGTTCGTGTCAGTGGGGGAGAGGAATAGTGCCAAGAGTGTCACAGCATGGTGCTGCTGCACACTTACTGGCCGCTCCCTCACTCGATTTTCGCAGGGCAGCTCGGCTCCGCCTCCTCGCCGGTGATTGGTCGCCTGTGTGCCTTTCCAGTGCTGGCGCCCAATCACCGGTGAGGAGGCAGAGCCGAGCGGCCGCGCGACCATCGAGCGGCCGAACTGAAAGAAGGAGCAGTCGCGCTTCCTGGACCGGATTGTCATGGGACCGGGACCAGGTAAGGTACAGCAGCCCCCTGCCCGCCCCTGTACTTAGTGTCCCTTCCGCCACCGCGCCGCCCCTCGAAAAAGTGCCGCCCTGACACCGGCTCGCCGTATACCGCCGTATAAGGACGACCCCGACTTTTCAGAAGATTTTCATGGGTTAAAAAGTCGTCTTATACGCCGGCAAATACGGTATATAAAATGAAAAAGTCCAAAAATTTTGCAAATAAATCTTTCTTCATAAAACTTGGCCAAAATGAATTCAGTTATCTTTTTAGTAAAACAAAAAAAACAACAAAAAAAAAAAAACACAAAAATTAGTTTATAACCAAAAATTATAATTTAAAAAAAATTTCTTTTTACAATTTATTTATTTTTTTATACTATTACTTATGTCTTTTTTTTTTTTTTTTTTTTTTTTTTACATACTGTCACCCTAGCACAGTGGTGGGCAACCTTTTTTTTCAACTGAGCCAAATCACGCCAAAACCACGATTGAAATTTATTTTGAGAGCCACATTTTTAAAACTGAAAATACATCCCCCATATAGTAATTCATCCCCCCTATAGTAATTCATCCCCCCTATAGTAATTCATCCCCCCTATTGTGTCAATTCACTTACCTTTGCTCCGCGAGTTCCTCTCGCCGTGTTCCCGCGCCGTTCCGGTCTTCAGGGCGGACTGTGAGAGGAGAGGAGTTCGTCACGCTGCCCCGCCTACATCCTGACAGCCAATGTTTGCCACGCTCCGCGGGCCAGATTAAAAGGTCCGCCGGGCCGTAGTTTGCCCATTGCTGGGCTGGCTGCAGAGTCCTGACTTTTGGGGCGGCCGCCCGAGAGGAGGGAGGGGAGCGGGCGCCCGGCACACAGAAGAGCCGCATTGAAGTGTGTAAAGAGGCCGCATGTGGCTCGCGAGCCGCGGCTGCCTGTCACCTGGGGGGCAGTGTGCTCCGGAGCCGCAGCAAAGGTGAAAAAGAGCCGCATGCGGCTCTGGAGCCGCAGGTTGCCGACACCCGCCCTAGCAGTACAGTGTCACCATAGTACCACTGTACTTGTGGGGGGTGATTTTTTTTTTTTTTTTTTTTTTTTTTTTACACAGATTGCTTTTACATCTTTTATGTGTTTAAAAGCAATCATTTCTCCTCCTCTCTGGCTGCATTCTTGCAGCCATTGAGAAATACTGTGTGAGCTATGATTGGTCACAGCTTGTCACATGGTACAATGCTGTTCTGAATATCCTTGTACCATGTGATCATTCACAGATTTCACACATAGTGAGTAATGATGTCAGAAGTGACATCTTACTTACTACTCTCCATGTGATAACTGATTGGCCAGTGGTGCTGCTTGTATATGCAGCTGCATTTAAATATACACAGACACGGCAAAAGGATAACACATAACCACAGTACGAATTAAACTTTCAACATATTAAATGATTAGCACTGCTGGGCTGTGTCATACACAGCACCAATCCAACATCACTGATCAGTCATAAAAGTGAAAACTCAAATAGTGCCAGAGCGGAGCTGAATAGGTGTAACAGCAGCCACCAAAAGATCACAAAGCCTGCAGTGCTGTGGGACCCATCACCATTATGAATGAGCAATCAATGCTCCATCCACGTTAGTAAAAGAACACTCAGAGCTGCAGCTCTGTGTGATCGGTCTGCAGTTGCTTTTACACATACAGGGTACCATCATATTGATTACACAAAGCTGCACGCTCGGAGTGATCTTTTAAATTTATAAATGAAAAAAAGCAGCACTTCTTGTTTATTCATACAAATTAAAAAAATTAAAAAAAAAGCACAACTTGGAGTGTAAAGGGGGGCTCTGTGCTGGCTATACCACCCCCACTTGAACACCCATAATTTCGGCTTCAGAATAGTTGGAGTTACAACCAGCATAATGAGCTACATTTAGGGGACAAAAAGGGCCACCAGTTAGAATGGCACCAAGTGCGGTTTACATTTGGTTCTCTAGGAAATTAGGAGGAAATGTTGATTTATCTGTAAATTTAATATCTTGGAGTAATGTACAAGACACAAGCTGAGTATGCACAGACCCTGGTTTATTGATCGGTACTTTCAGGAGATTGGACAATGGTAAGCTTTTGGAGGACACACACCATGGACATCCACCCATAACCACACCCCACTCCATGAGTCTTCAGTTTTGTAGCAAACAATGCAGAGAAACAAAAAATAGAAGGGAGGATGGGCAGTGTCCTATACTGTACTTCAAGATATGGAATTTACAGGTAAGTAAAAAGTCCACTTTTCTTAAATCGTACTGTACAGGGCACGGAGGCTGAGTAATTACAGACCCTGGGATGTACCTAAGCAATGAATGAGAAGGCTGGCCAACAAATAAGCAATCAGAATTGTGCCAACAAGCTCAACAATGTAAAAAAGGGAAATATTTGAGTTTCTAGATCACTGTGCTGACTTTTCATTGTGGCACAACCTATACGATAAAGATTGTATACACCTCAATGGAAGTGGGTCTGTTGTGCAAGGGGAGAGGTTTACAGGAATGCTGGAGGAGTATTTAAAGAGTGAGGGGGTAGGGAGAACTGGAATAAAATGGGGCAGACAGTTTAGACACCAACATAGGGTGGAATGGAGGAAAGTGTGGTGGAGGGCTATATTTATATACTATAAATAGTGTAATGGATTAAATAATTTTGTCTACCAATACCAGATGTCTGCCAAGCAAAAGAGGAGATTTGGAAGCTTTGGTGGAAGAGCACTATGAATTAATTGGTAATTAATTGGTCTCTGCCCGAATCACACACCTACTGACCGACATATCAGACTGGATGTCGCTCCATTTCCTTAAACTGAACCTCTCCAAAACCGAGTTTCTTGTCTTCCCCCCAGCCCGGACACCCCCCCCCCCCCCAATGACTTCTCCATCACATCCAACAACGCCGCCATCAAACCCGCCCCGCAGGCCAGAGTACTTGGTGTCATTCTGGACTCCAACCTATCCTTCCAGCCCCAAGTCCAATCTTTAACAAACTCGTGCAGACTCCACCTCCGCTTCAGTCGATCCTGAATACGGCTGCCAGACTCATTCACCTTTCCAACCGCTCCATTTCCACCACCCCCCTCTGCCAACCCCTCAACTGGCTTCCAATTGCGCAACGGATCAAATTCAAAATCCTAACACTGACGTACAAAGCGGTCCACCATACTGCCCCGAACTACATCACTGACCTAATATCAAAGTACCGCCCAGCACGCACACTCCGCTCCTCACAAGACCTCCTTCTCTCTAGTTCCCTGGTCTCCTCCTCCCATGCCTGCCTCCAGGACTTCTCCAGGGTGTCACCCATCCTCTGGAACTCCCTGCCCCAACCCATTAGATTATCACCTACTCTCCTCTCCTTTAGGCGCACCCTGAAAACCCATCTCTTCAGGGAAGCCTACCCCAACCCCTGCTAACCTGCTGACCTCCTCCACTCTTCCTACCACTCCATCCCCCACAGCTATCTCCTCCTGTGCCACCATCCCCTCCCTCCTAGATTGTAAGCTCGAAAGAGCAGGGTCCTCGATCCCCTCATGTTTTGCATTGTACTGGTATTGTTCTGTCACATGTTCTGTCCCCCTTTGTAATGTACAGCGCTGAGCAAACCATTGGCGCTTTATAAATACTGTATAATAATAATAATAATTGTTGAATCTTGGCTTCATTCTGCACACAATTGGGCTATTAATATTCCTGGCTATGCTCTAAGACAGGGTAAACCGTAAAGGTGGCATGGCCTATGAGAAATTATCTCAAAGCAAGAGTAAAAGACAACCTTGTTGATGGAAAGTGAGATGGCTTTGAAAGTTTATGGGTGGAGCTGAGTATGGGTGTGCATACTTCAAAATTAATTACTGGCATTTGCTACAGGCCACCCAGTGTTAATGAGGAGATACACAGTCAGCTCCTTGCACAGACAGAAAGGGCTCCAACAG